>NC_074696.1:39187841-39383399 GCF_029448725.1 Salvelinus fontinalis | reverse complement strand
TCTCTGTATTTCAAACATTTTCTGCTCTGTGTTCTTTCTCATCCTGTTCATCTCATTCGTTATACTCTCTTCTTCTTTTCTAAGTTCGACAATTATGTTTTCTACTTTTCTCATCTCACACTTTCTCTGCTCTAGCTCATCCATATTCTGCTCTATCATTTTCTTTTTTCCGTCCAACTCACATCTCTCTTGTTCCATCTCTGCCTTTGTCTGATTAATTAGAGACCTTTCTTTAATTTGCTCTTTCATGATATTTTCAATCTCTTCTCTTTGATTGTTTACCTCTGTTCTGAGTTTATTCAGATCTTCTCTCTCCTTCGATAGAATGTCTTGTTTGCCGTCTATCTCCTCTTTCTGTCTTTTTATTTCAGCGCTCATCAATTCTTCTTCGATTTTACTCCTCTTTGTCTCCTCCACCAAACAATCAATTTCGTTCTTTTGTTGTTGTATTTGGACAGGAATTGGTGATGCGCTGACTTTCTCCCTCTTTGTGTCTTCTATGATCATATCTAGGTCGTTGGACTTCCTCTGTAACTCCAGTTTCATTTGTTCAAGCTTTTCTCTCTCCACTTGTACCTTAAGCTTCTCTTGTTCCACCTTCCCCTTTTCTTTCTGCGTCTCAGATCTCATCAGCTCCAAGTCCTTTTTCTCTTTTTCAGAAATCTTCCTGTTTCTTATCGTATCCTCTTTTTCTTTTTGCATCTTACTTTTCAGATATTCTAGTTCCTTTCTTTCCCTGTTCAGGCTTTCACCCCATTCGTCTCTGTCTTCTTTCCGTCCCTCTATTTGAGCTTTTAAGTTCAGCAGATCTTCCTTCTCCTTCTTTGTCCTTTCAAGGATGGCTTCCATCTCCTCCTTACGTTTCTCTATGTAAGCTCGCTCTACTGCTAATTTATTTCTTTCCGCCACGGTAGCCTTTTTGATGTTTCCCATTTCAATTTTCTCTTTGCTAAATTTAACCTGCGTTTGTTTAAACTTATCTTTGGCTTTTTTAAAGTGCTGCATCTTTTGTTTTTTATATTGCACCTCCCTCACGATTACCTGTATTTTTCTTTGCATCTCTGCATCCATTTGCTTGAGATTTTCTTTTTTCTTTTCTATGTCCTCAATCATTTGTCTGTCCTCCTCTCGTTGTTTTGTGATCATGTTTTCCATCTCAGCCTTTTCCTTCTCAAACTCGGCTTTTGACTTTTCCAGGTCATACTTCTCTCTCATAATCATTTTCTCTCTGCGCTCCAAGTCTCGTCTTTCTTTTTCAATGGCGTTTCTTAGCTCTCGTGACTCAAATGGGATCTCAGTTGTCATATCTCCAAGATAGGTCCTTTCTGTTTCATCCTGTGGTCTCTGGACCATGGTCTTCATCATTGGCATTTCCTTTTTCATTCTGTTTTTTTCCTCTTTCTGTCTGTCAAGCTCAGCTTTCATAGACTCCATCATATCCTTTCCAAAGCAGAAAATTGATTTGAGCTTAGAAACTTGCCTTCTGGGCACTTTACATAGAAACTACATTATGTCTTAATGAATCAATTTCACAGTTTGACATTCACCCTGTGGATAACGGTAATGAGGATGGAGAGCTCCATATACATAGTTACTTAAAGTTACTTCTCTGATTCATTTTGAAATATACATTGAACAAAAATATAAAAGCAACATGCAACAATTTCAGTTCAGTTCATATTAGGAAATTAGTCAATTTAAATACATTCATTAGGTCCTAATCTATGAATTTCACATGACTGGGAATACAGATTTGCATCTGTTGGTCAAAGATACCTTAAAAAAAGGTAGGGGTGTGGATCAGAAAACCAGTCAGTATCTGGTGTGACCACGATTTGCCTCATGCAGCGCGACACATCTCCTTCACATAGAGGTGATCAGGCTGTTGATTGTGGCCTGTGGAATGTTGTCCCACTCCTCTTTAATGGCTGTGCAAAGTTTCTGGATATTAACCGATATTAGCGTAAACTGGAAAAAGCTGTCGTACACGTAGATCCAGAGCATCCCAAACATGCTCAATGGGTGACATGTCTTGTGAGTATGCAGGCCATGGAAGAACTTGGACATTTTCAACTTCCAGGATTTTTTTTTTTTACAGATCCTTGCTACATGGGGCCGTGCATTATCATGCTGAAACATGAGGTGATGGTGGCGGATGAATGGCATGACAATGGGCCTCAGGATTTCGGCACGGTATCTCTGTGCATTCAAATTGCCATCGATAAAATGCAATTGTGTTTGCCTTCCCATACCATAACCCCATCGCCACCATGGACCACTTTGTTCACAACATTGACCTCAGCAAACCGCTCGCCCACACGAGTACCACTCTGTCATCTGCCCGGTACAGTTGAAACCGTAAAGAGCACACTTCTCCAGCGTGCCAGTGTCCATCAACAGTGAGCCTTTGCCCACTGAAGTTGGTTATGACGCCAAATTGCAGTCAAGTCAAGACCCTGGTGAGGATGACGAGCCTGCAGATTAGCTTCCCTGATGCGGTTTCTGACAATGTGGGCAGAAATTCTTCGGTTGTGCAAACCCACAATTTTATCAGCTGTCCGGATGGCTGTCCGACCAACCCGCAGGTGAATAACCGGATGTGGAGGTCCTGGGCTGGCATGGTTACACGTGGTCTGCGGTTGTGAGGCCGGTTGGATGTACTGCCAAATTCTCTAAAATGACGTTGGATGCAGCTTATGAGATATTAACATTCAATTATCTGGCCACAACTCTGGTGGACATTCCTGCAGTGAGCATGCCAATTGCACGCTCCCTCAAAACTTGAGACATCTGTGGCATTGTCTTGTGTGACAAAACTGCACATTTTAGAGTGGCCTTTTATTGTCCCCAGCACAAGGTGCACCTATGTAATGATCATGCTGTTTAATCAGCTTCTTGGATTATCTTGGCAAAAGATAAATGCTCATAAACAGGGATGTGAACAACATTTGAGAGAAATACATTTTTTGTCCAACATGTTGCGTTCATATTTTTTTTCAGTATATTTTATTGATGGCATTATAAAAAAAATGGCAAGTTTCTGTTTACTTCAATTCCTGTGTTGATTTATTTTGAGTTAGCAGGCCTGCATTTTTTGTGAATGAATCAGAGATTTTTGTGTGTGAATCTTTCCACAACAAATTTGACAACCAATCTTTGGGATGTTGGCCCTTAAAGTCTTGTAAAAAAATATGTAACACAATAATTCGGTACATACCTTATTTTTCCTTGCATTGTCCTCTTTAATCTTCCTTTTTTCTCTTTGTATCTCCTCCCTTGCCAGGTCTATCTCTGCAACCGCTCTCTGTATTTCATCTTTCATCTGTTCCATCTTTTCACTCTCAGCCTTTACATCTTCCATCTTCTGTTTCAGCTCTTCCTTTTGTCTCTGTATCTTTGACTTCACCAGTTCTAACTCATCCCTCTCTCGCATGATCTTCTCCATCCTTTGCTCCAGCTCTTTTTTTCTTTTTTGTGTCTCCGTCTTCATCAGTCTGATTTTGTCCTTTTCCCCTTTTAACTCCTCCTTGCTCTGTTCCATTTCTTCTTTCACCCTTCTTAACACCTCTCTGGTTTGTTCCACCTCTAGAATCAATCTCTGGATTACAGCATTCAGTCTGTCTTTGTCACCCATCTCCATATTGCTTTCTTCCATCCTGTTTTCCATTGCCACTTTTGTTTGTCGTACCATTTCTCTGGTTCGCTCTACCTCTTGGATTAATCTCTGTATCTCAGCGTTCATCTGTTCCTTCTCGTCAATATCTCTAAAGCTCTCTTCCAGACGAATCTCCAGTTCCTCTTTTGCTCTTTCTATTTCAGCCTTCGCCTGTTCAATTGCATCTCTCTCCCTTTTGGTCTCTTCCCTTCTTTGTTCCATATCTTCTTCCGCTCTCTCTATTTCATCCTTCATCTTTTCCATTTCTTCCTTTCTTCTCGTAGTCTTTCTCATCATCTGTTCAAGGTCCTTTTTCTTCCTTTGCATCTCAGTCTTCACTAGTTCCATCTCTCCAATCTCTCTCTTGGCCTTTTGCATCATGTTCTCGATCTCTTGTCTCTGTCTCTGAATATCTTCCCTCACACTTTTCATCTCATCCATTTCTGTCTTTGCCTGTTGCATTTTGTTTTCAATTTCCTCTTTCTGCTTCTGTATCTCAGATTTGATCCTTTCCATCTCCTTTTTCTCGCTCTTTGTTTTTGCCATCTTGTTTTCAATGTCCTCTTTCTGTCTTTGTATTTCAGCCTTCGTCTGTTCCAGCTTGTCCATCTCTCTCTTTGTCTTCTCCATCCTTGCTTCAATCTCCTCTCTCTGTCTCTCTAGGTCAAATTTAATTGTTTCAATCTGGTTAATCTCTTTGTTAATTTCCTCCATTCTCTTATTCAACTCCACATTTTCTCTCTGCAGTTTGGCTCTGTCTTGCTGTTCGTCCCTCTGTACCTCGTCCCAGAGTTTTTCCATCTCTTCTTTTACTCTGTTTAGCTCATACTTGACCTTTTCATAGGGTTCTTTCTCTCTTATTGTTTCTTCCCTTATTCTCTCCAAAAGTTGTTTTTCTCTCTGAATTTCATCTTTCATCTGTTCCATCACGTCTCTGGCTTGCTTTGTCCTCTCAATGGATCTTGTCATTTCCTCGTGCTGGTTCTGTATTTCAACCTTCATCCGTTCGACTTCGTCTCTCTCTAGACTCGTGGCATCCCTGCCTTGTTTTAACTCCCTCTCTATTTTCTTCTTGGTTCTCTCTATCTCCTCTCTATCTCTCTGCATTTCAGCTCTCCCTTCAAGCTCTTCCATGACAGCTTCATCCTTCTTTTTCTCAAACTCCTGCTTTTTCTTCAGGGTCTCACACCGAAGCAATTGCAAGTCCTTTCTTTCTCTTGCGCTTTCATGGATTTGTCTTTTCAATATGGCCCTTTCTGACAAAACCTCCGTTTTTATTTGCTCAAGCATCTCCCTCTCTTGCTTTGTTTCATCCATCTTCTTTTGTAAGTCCCCTTTTTCATTCTGAAGCTGTATTTCTTCGGAATCTTCTTTAGCTCTCTCTAACTCATCTCTTATTTTCTCCAACATTTCTCTTTCCCTTTGGATTTCAGCTCGTTGTTCAAGCTGTTCTTTCACTGCTTCATATCTCTGTTTCTCAATTTCATCTTTTACTCTTCCAGCCTCATCTCTTTGCTTTTTCAGCTGGGACTCCACTTTTTGTACGACCACCTTTGCCTGATCCACCTCATATTTTGCTCTGTTTGCCTCCTTCACACGGTTCTCTATTTCTGCCATCTGTCTTTGGAGTTCAGCCTTCATCTCTACGATCTCTTCCTTCTCTTGCTTTGTGACTTGCGTGCTCCTCTTGATCTCTTCCCTTTCTTCCTGAAGTTTACGCTCCATTTCCATTAAGTCCTCATTCTTTAGTTTGGCCTCTTCGGATATTTTCTCTGCAATGTTTTTCTCGTCTTTTACACTGGCTTTCATTTTTTCCAGGTTTTCTCTTTCTCGTTGCGTTTCCACCTTGTTTCTTTCTATTTCCTCTCGCACTTCCTGTTTTTCCTTCGTCAACCTTTCAAGTGTTTCCTTCTCTTGCTGTGCTCTTGCTCTCTGTTCCACCTCTTCTTTCTCTGTTTCACACCATTTCCTTTCCATGTCCTCTTTCAATTGAGTTATCTCATACTTAACCTCTTCATAATGCTCTCTCTCTTTCTCTGTCTTTTCCCTTCTACTCTCCAGATCTTCACGTTGTCTCTGTATCTCTGCTTTAACTTCTTCAATTTTGTCTTTTGCTCGTTTCGTCTCTGTAACTTTATCTTCGATATCTTCTATCTGTCTCTGTATATTAACTTTCATCTGCTCCATTTGGTCCTTTTCTCGTTTTGTGATCTCCCTGCTTTGCTCATTCTCCTCTTTCATTCTCAGTGTTTCAAAATGAATCCTCTCCAATTCTTGTCTCTCTCTCATTGTCTCTTGCTTTTTCCTCTCCACGTTGTCTTTTTCCTTCTGAACTTCAGCTCTCAATTGTTTGATCCCATCTCTCTGTCGCTTTACTTCTTCACTCCACTTTTTGGCTTCCTCTCTCGCTCGGTTTTCTCGTATTTTTTCAACGCCCTTGGCTTTCTGCATTTCAGACTTTAGCATTTCCACTTCTTCTCTCTGTCTCTGTATTTCAGCTCTCTGCTCCAGCTCCTCCTTGACAGTCTCATACCTTCTTTTTTCCATTTCCTCCTTCACTCTCCTGGTGTCATCTTTTTGTTTCTCCAGTGCTTCTTTCGTCCTCTGTATCTCTGCTTTTACGTTTTCCATTCGGTCATGTTCTTGCTTTGTCTCCTCAATTTTTCTCTCGATCTTTTCCACTTGTCTCTGCAGTTCAGCTTCCCTCTGTTCCATCTTATCATTCTCTCGCTTTGCTTCCTCTCTGTTTTGCTCAATCTCCTCTTTGTCCATTTGAATCGTATACTTGATCTGCTCCAACTCCTTTTGTTTTCTTAATGTTTCTTGTTTGTCCTTCTCAAGTGAATCCTTGTCTCGAAGAATCTCTGCTTTCATTTTGTTGACCAGGTCCTTCTCTTGCTTCGTCTTCTCCCTGTGTTGATCAACCTCCTCTTTAGCTCTCTGCAGCTCAGCTTTTACATTTGCAAGTTCCTCTTTCTCTTGCTGGATCCTAGCTCTCTGCTCAAGCTCTTCTTGCTCAGTTTCATACCACCTTCGATCCATCTCTTCTTTTACTTTGTCTATCTCACATTTAATCTGCTCAAATTGTTCTTTTTGTCTTTTAATGTCCTCTCTTTTTGTCTCCAGCTGACCTTGCTCCCGGTGTACATCGGCTTTCATCGCTTCCATTTTTTCTTTTACTTGATTGGTTTCTGCAATTCTGATTTCCATGTCCTCTATCTGTCCCTGAATGTCAGCCTTAATCTGTTCCATTTTCTCCTGCTCTTGTTTTGTAGTTTCCTTGCAGTGCTCCATCTCCTCTTTTGCTCTCAATGTCTCATACTTGATCAATTCCAAACTCTGTCTCTCGTTAATGGTCTCATTGTGTCTTCTCTCCAGAATGTCTTTCTCTGTTTGGACATCAGCCCACAATTGTCGTATTCTGTCTTTCTCTACATTTAATTGCTCCATGTTCTGTTTCAGTTTTTCATTCACATTCTGTATCTCCATCCTCATCAGCTCCATCATTGTGTTTTGCTCTTGTTTCTCAGCCATTAGCCTTTCTATTTCATCTTGTTGTTGCTTAATCTTTGCTTTCATGTAGTTCGTTTCATTTCTCTCCCATCTTGACCCCTCCCAAAGTTTTTCAATCTCCTCAATTGCTTGCATTGTTTCTTGTCTTCGTCTCTTAAGAGATTCCTTTTTTGTCTGTATGCCAAGTTTTGGTGTTGTCTTGTCCTCTAATGTTGTGGTATCTCCATACCTTTGATCCAATCCTGTCTGTGTCATCTTACTGTTTCGTTGTCTCTTCTCTGTTGTGGGTGAGGAAGAGGAATACATCAGAGTTTTCTCAAAGCAAACCAGTGAGCATAGCATTTATTAAAAGGTGAGCACTTTTTCAGATAAAGAACACTTGGCCATACTTTAAAGCAGCCTTTCTTAAAGGTGCTACATGTAGAATGTCTCACCCATGTGGAAGCTAGATGAATTGCAACAACAACTAGGCATTTCAAATATCCCCCCGTGCACACAGTTATCCTGTAACATGGTAGAGAGGTTAGTGCTATCCGGGATCCTTGGGACGTCCCTACCATTATTCTAACCACAGTGGTGGTTTTAGCACGTAAATCTTGGTGGGGCAAACAAAAATAAAAAAATTGGGATGCATGCCAGCAAAGCCAATACACTACACAACACTAAACAATACATTAATTACACTATAACGGTGACAAACGGTGTCCACAAACCGTTAGGGCCTAAAGCTGTCCCAACCGCAGAGCCCCAACAATAGTCCCAATACCTTACCACTGCTACACCAGCCAAGCCTTTTCTGGCAGCGAAACAGTTAATTCAGCCTCATTTACTGCCTTAAAAAAACATAGCTGATATGGCTGACTTTCTTAAACAAATGTTGTTTCTACTGACAATTGAGATGTACAAACTATGGCATAAGGGGACGACAAGTGGATAAGAGGCAATCTGTAATTTCGATTAAGACATTAATGAGCGAGCTAGGACAGATGTAGTCAATATAAGTATTTGTTCAGCACTTTTTAAATGTACAGCGACAGAATTCAGAACATGGGCCGTTCTTACAGTATTCTCCATGTACACCAAGTCAGACCAAGTCAGGATAAATAAAGGTGGTATATAAGAAGACAATGAAAGCTCTTACAATATTCGATGATTATATTTCTCTAAAAGAGGTTCTAGACTACATGTGCACCACCAAGTCAGAACAGTAGGCGAAATTAAGAGGTGAAAATATTCCAAATTATTAGGGTGAGGCACATGGGCTACTAACAGCTTGCTACACAACATACATTTAGTATTACCTTCTTAGCTAAAGTATACATATCTCTCTGGCATATTACATCATTTATGCAGCAGTATACAATACATTTTTGGACTCACTTGAACAGGAAGGTGGCGTGACGGTCTTTCGTGGACAAATTTTGTCATCAAAGTCTGGCATTTTCTGGATTTATGATGCTTTCAAGACAACTGGGAACTGGGGGAAAAAACAAGTCTTGGCTCTAGAAAGAGGCTCGAGTTCCCGACTTACAATTCCGAGTTGGATGACCGTTCAAAATGTATTTTCCCAGTCGGAGTGCGTTTTTCCCCCGAGTTCCCAGTTGTCTTGAGCTCACTGAAGTCAGATTTCCCAGTTCCAAGTTAACAGTTGTTTTGAGCACGGCAGAAATCATGCTGGATTGAGAACATGGCCAATGTTGAATGTTTATCATTTAAACTTGGAAATGAGACCTTTAAGGCTAGTGATTGCATTGGAATGCTTGCAGTTAGCCACTGATTCCATCCAAACTACTCATTGTTGAATTTGCGATTTCCGACTTGTTGTTTATGTCCAATGGCCGATGAGCACCGATACGTTTTATCTATTATTTCTCTTCCTTATTTCTCTTCATATTACAAGGATTGAAAAGGATTTTCCAGTAGATTGTTAGCTTGATTCATGACAATGACATATTGAGGTCTCAAATTTACTGTTTAGAGTTAGCATAGTAGAATATAAGGTGCAATTTCGAAATATGGTTGTGCATGAGAAGTTTGTCTCTTGTTATAGCAGTCACTGACAGTCACTCAATTAGCCGTGTCAGTTAACAATTTTTTTATTCCTAATTTAGTCTAGCCATCTTTCGAAACTTGTAGTAATCATGGCCGAATACTGACCAGGCACACAGGGCATGTGACCAGGGGCCCTGACCTCCAGGGGGCCTCCATTGATTTTGTTAGTCACTCTCATTCAGATATAATATTACATGGCATAAGTCATGGAAAAATGTGTAGAATTGCAGGATATTGTCCAGCGGCTGGAACCAAAATAATTTTCCTATCGTTTCATTCTGACAAGGAACCAATATTTGTGAAATCGACATTGTTTTTACATTTAGCTCATTATATTATTCCACCAGTCAGTGCAGATAGAGCAGCTTTCTATGGACGGGCAAGGTAGTTCTTTACATTCTTGATGGACAGACAAGTGTAGGGCGCGAGATGTAACTGAAATGGTTGAGGCTTGGCTTGAAGCGCTGGACATCATGACCAGAGCATAACAGACCTACTGTTTTCTCTCCATATCCCCGGATTCCTACCGCAAACTCTGAACATTTTCACCTGGATCTTCGCAACTAGCTAACCGCAATCCCGGGTGACTACTCCTGGCTAGCGTTTCCATCCCGGAGCAAGCACCAATTAGCCTGAAGCTAGCCCGGCTAGGGATCCTGGGCTACCACCGAAGCCCACTCCTGGGCTACAATATCCGGACCCCTCCTACTGCCAGTACGGGGCACGGAACCCCGTTCCGATCCTCTACGACTGGAATACCGACATAATCTGCCCGAGGATTCCAACAGGCCCCTCAGGCGTGACGTCCGATGAAGGCCCATTCTGCTAACCGCGGCCTGCTAGCTACCTAGAGCTACTTGGAACCCTACTAATCCACGACTGGTCTATCGATGTCACCGCACGAAGAGGCATAAACAGACTTACCTCCATCGCGACGTCCCCCAAAGGCCCCTCTGCTATCTTGCTAGCCCCAGTCTACTAACTTGCTAGACCCGGTCTGCTAACTGCTAGCCCCGGTCTGCTAACTGCTAGCTTGCTTCCACCGGTCTGCTAATTGCTTGCTTGCTAACCCCGGTCTGCTAACTGTTTGCTTGCTAACCCCGGTCTGCTAACTGCTAGCTTGTTAGCCACGGCCTACTAACTGCTAGCTTATTAGCCGCGGCCTACTAACTGCTAGCTTATTAGCCCCGGCCTGCTAATTGTCTGAATCTCCGTGTCCCCAGCCAGCCCAACCACTCACTGGACCAATATGATCACTTGGCTACGCATGCTTCTCTCTAATATCAATATGCCTCATCCATTACTGTCCTGGTTAGTGATTACTGTCTTATTTCACTGTAGAGCCTCTAGCCCTGCTCAATATGCCTTAACCAGCCATGTTGTCCCACCTCCTACATATGCGAGGACATCACCTGGTTTAAACGTCTCTAGAGACTATATCTTTCTCATCATTACTCAATGCCTAGGTTTACCTCCAATGTACTCACATCCTACCTTACCTTTGTCTGTACACTATGCCTTGAATCTATGCTATCGTGCCCAGAAACCTGCTCCTTTTACTCTCTGTTCCGAACGTGCTAGACAGCCAGTTCATATAGCCTTCAGCCAAACCCACTGGCTACAGGTTATCTACAGGTCTCTACTAGGTAAAGCCTCGCCTTATCTCTCAGCTCTCTGGTCACCATAGCAGCACCCACTCGTAGCACACGCTCCAGCAGGTATATTTCACTGGTCACCCCCAAAGCCAATTCTTCCTTTGGTCGCCTTTCCTTTCAGTTCTCTGCTGCCAATGACTGGAACAAACTGCAAAAATCACTGAAGCTGGAGACTCATATCTCCCTCACTAGCTTTAAGCACCAGCTGTCAGAGCAGCTCACAGATCACTGTACCTGTACATAGCCCATCTGTAAACACCCCATATATCTACCTCATCCCCATATTGTATTTATTTATTTATCTTGCTCCTTTGCACCCCAGTATCTCTACTTGCACATTCATCTTCTGCACGTCTACCATTCCAGTGTTTAATTGCTATATTGTAATTACTTCGCCACCAAGGCCTATTTATTGCCTTAACTCCCTTATCTTACCTCACTTGCACTCACTGTATATAGACTTTTTGTTTTCTTTTTTCTACTGTATTATTGACTGTATGTTTTGTTTATTCCATGTGTAACTCTGTGTTCTTGTATGTGTCGAATTGCTATGCTTTATCTTGGCCAGGTCGCAGTTGCAAATGAGAACTTGTTCTCAACTAGCCTACCTGGTTAAAAAAAGGTGAAATAAAATAAATGAATAAAAATGATTTGACGTTCATTATAATGTGTTTAGGATATTAGTAGGCCTATCATTACTTCACTGAATTATATACTAGCTAGATACCTACGGAGGAGCAGCTAATATGGAGGAACTTTGAACGTCTGAGAGTTGGCTCAACGCTAAGGCTAGATCAACGCCCTGGTCCAGAGATAGCTAACAAGTTTGTGTACCCAGCAACACTGGAATTCAAAACACGTCTTACCTTTTTGTAGGTAATAAATCCAATGTGAAACGTGATAACTGTGGTATCCTTAACTAGCCTAGAAAACTAGTAGGCAGACACTGAAGGAGGAGACGTTTCTGAGCGACAGAATGAGTGCTTTGTATAGGTGCTTTGATTACGTTTTTTGAGGGACTGAAAAAAATGCTTGGAACATTATTAACCAGTTCCTATGTTTTTAAAATAATGTTTCTGTTCCGGAACACCAGAGATCACTTTCATGCCCGGTTCTGTTTCCGTTCCTCGAAAATGTTTACTATTTTCCGGTTTTAGGTTCTGTTCCCTGAACCGGTTCCAACCCCTGTTTAAAACTGCAAAGATTTCTCTACACCCTATGGCAAAATGGGTAGAATTGCAGGAGATTAGCTGTAAAACAGCTAAAAAAAATTCTCTGTGACCCATGGCAAAATTTGTAGAATTGCATGAAATTTGTATAAATGTTTCAGAAATTTCAAACACGTTCTGTAAAACAGCAATATTTTCTTTACACCTCATGACAAAAAGTTTATAATTGCAGGGAAAAAACTATCTCTGTCAACAAAATCTTGTTCGTCTTCATAAAAAGAAACAGTGTCGTTCATTTAATAACAGTACAAAAAAAGTATGAATGTATGTACTTGTAAGTCGCTCTGGATAAGAGCGTCTGCTAAATGACTTAAATGTAAATGTAAATAACAACGAATATATTTATGGTGAAGAGCATATCTAGAATGTTCCAACAATTGTATAATAAAGTGGACCGAAGATCAGAAATATGAATTAATCTTACCTAGCTTGTCCATGAGTTCAGGCTCTTTCCGTTTCAATATCAGATGGAATGCACGTTTGGTTTGAGGTGTCTCTCTCTCTACGGCTTCAAACAGCGCCCTCATCTGGTCTTGTGTGGTCTGGGCTGCACGGACGCTGTGTGCCAGCTCTTCTGGGATAAGATGTTGTGAGATCACAGCGTCTGCTATGGGCCCAGATAATCTCACCTGCGCAATGATCTGCTCTCTGAACTCCTCCAAGAAGTCCCCCACTAGGATTTAATAAATTAATTTCAATGAGTTGCTGAATGTATTAATTAATTAATTATCATGTAGCTTTATTTGAAGTATAACTGGCTAAGATTTTTGTAAGATTCTATACAATTTTATATAGTTACAGGCGACTCCTGATAAGTACAAACGGAATAAATTGTCATTTTTACTTGCTCAATATGTCATTATTTTATGATTCAATGCACACACATGCCATGGGTGAACTGTCAATCACAAACACATATCGAAAAATGTCACAAAATAGAATTATAGTTTCATTTTTAATCATTGAAAATAATATAATACTATAATTAAAATTATGTCTGAATAATTTTATATATATAGATATATATTCAGACATAATTTTAATTATAGTATTATATTATTTTTAAGAAGAACTCAAACCTGAAGAGCAAAAGGGTGTATACTGTTTTACAGAACGCAAGAGGTACCGTGGTTTCTTGATTTTGCCATGTTTGCCTCTTCCAATGTTCCTTAGGGGGCTGCTGTCCATGAGATCACTGGCCTGGTTGAAATAGATAAGGTGGCTTTATGTTATCAAACTCAGTTTGAGCACGCACGCACGCACGCAGGCAGGCACACGCGCATGTGCGCGCGTCCATACACACCAAATATTTATTACTCATATAGACATAAGTATGATTCACAAAAAAATATCACGACAAGATGAGAAATAGGTTTCAAATTTCACATTTACAAAACATATTGATATGCCAACAAATAACACATTTAGAGACCTTGCGTTTTCGACTGTTTCTTTTTTTCAAATAACAACTTTCTCACTTCTGTCTTCCCTACTGTATGTCCCTGGATTTTCTCTATACGGTTTTGGTTCAGTTCTTTTTTGTAGTACACATTTTTTATAGAAAATAATATCTAATATATTGGTGTATTGGTAGATAATCTTGGGGAAAAAGCAGAAGACACATTTCCATCTAGAATGTACCAATAAAGTATATAGTATCTTATCTGAGTCAGTTATTAAAACAACAACTCACCTTAGTAGTGACCGATCTGTGAGTAGAATTTATTCCGTTTGCTTGTCCGATGTGGTGTTGGTGTAGGTTTTGCAGTCGTACCAGATCAGTAGAGAAAGAAAATAGGCAGAGGTTTCATAAACATTTGATATCTTCTCTTTCCACACTTAATTTGAAGGTGGATAAATGTAACAGAAAGTGAGCTTCCATTTGATTGGTTGAAAGGCAACGCAGGCGTGGTAAAATATCTTAATACGCATCTTGCCCTTAGTCTGGCTCTCTCTGATAAGGGTGGGGTCCATCTCTGCACTTTGATTGACATGGTGCCAGACAACCCGAAGTCCCCAACCCAGAACTTGCAAAAGAATCATGTGAACACGATTTTAGCATTTAATTCTTGGTGGGACAAACTCAAACATTTGTTTTTTAGATGCATGCCAGCAAAGCCACAACACAACACTAAACTTTAAATGAATTGCACTATAACGGTGAACAACGGTGCACACAAACTGTTAGGGCAATACATAAAGCTGTCTTTCTTTTCAGCACCATGGAGTGAATCCTACCACTGCTACACCTGGCTATCAGCGGAGCCTTGTCTGGCAGCGAAACAGTTCATTCAGCCTCATTTACTGAAAAAAAAATAACTGATATGGCTGACTTGCTTAAAAATGTGGTTTCTACTGACAATTGCGATGTACAGACTATGGCATAAGGGGATGACGAGCAGAAAAGAGGCAATCTGTAATTTCAATTAAGACCTTCATGAGCGAGCTAAGACGGATGTAGTCAATATACAGTTGAAGTCGGAAGTTTACATACACTTAGGTTGGAGTCATTAAAACTCGTTTTTCAACCACTCCACACATTTCTTGTTAACAAACTAGAGTTTTGGCCAGTCGGTTAGGACATCTACTTTGTGCATGACACAAGTATTTTTTCCAACAATTGTTTACAGACAGATTATTTAACTTATAATTCACTGTATCACAATTCCAGTGGGTCAGGAGTTTACATACACTAAGTTGACTGTGCCTTTAAACAGCTTGGAAAATTCCAGTAAATTATGTCATGGCTTTAGAAGCTTCTGTTAGGATAATTGACATCATTTGAGTCAATTGGAGGTGTACCTATGGATGTTTTTCAAGGCCTACCTTCAAACTCAGTGCCTCTTTGCTTGACATCATGGGAAAATCAAAAGAAATCAGCCAAGACCTCAGAAATAAAATTGTAGACCTCCACAAGTCTGGTTCATCCTTGGGAGCAATTTCCAAACGCCTGAAGGTACCACGTTCATCTGTACAAACAATAGTACGCAAGTATATACACCATGGGACCGCACACCCGTCATACCGCTCAGAAAGGAGACGCGTTCTGTCTCCTAGAGATGAACGTACTTTGGTGCGAAAAGTACAAATCAATCCCAGAACAACCTGTTTCCTTGTACCTGGAGGAAACAGGTACAAAAGTATCTATATCCACAGTAAAACGAGTCCTATATCAACATAGCCTGAAAGGCCGCTCCGCAAGGAAGAAGCCAACGCTCCAAAACCACCATAAAAAATCCAGACTACGGTTTGCAACTGATCATGGGGACAAAAATGTGAATAAATAAATAAAAGCTGAAATAAATAATTCTCTCTACTATTATTCTGACATTTCACATTCTTAAAATAAAGTGGGGATTTTAACAGTCTGTCATAAGCACATGTCCAACTTCATAAAAAAACATGTTTTCCCATCTCAAGAGGTTAAATAAAAAAATACCATAGTAAGTGCCTATTAAGTGCCATATAAGGTAACAGGGTTGACAATTTCATCTTAAATCAGCCATAAATCCCATTGTGACAGGGTGAATGGAAACTTGTGTGCAACAGGAAGCGGCAATTGAATGCAAGCTTCACAAAACATTTGTATTGTTAAAACATTTTAGCCTGTCTATCTACATGAGCCAGGGTTGACGTGTTGTTCGACCTGCTCAGTTTTCAACCACCAAAAAAACAGAAAATGTCCGAAAATAGTAGAACCAGCTCACCTGCTTTTACACTATTTTGATTATTAGATGTTCAATGTTTCATTGTAAAATATATTTTTAAATAGTTTCACCATATTAAAAGGAGAGTTCAGTTCACGTAACAGGGTTGACATTAAAATAAGGGACAGAGGTAACTGAATCACTACCCACAAATACTAGTTTACTATAGAATTCTGTAGTATCCTATACTCCACACTGTAGTATCCCTTGATCGTGAAGTGCTTACACATTGTTTTTAGGGTTCTTTATAATCGTTAGGTTCTTTGGACGAGATTAAAGGACCCTTTACTAAAAAAGGCTATATACAGTGGGGCAAAAAAGTATTTAGTCAGCCACCAATTGTGCAAGTTCTCCCACTTAAAAAGATGAGAGAGGCCTGTAATTTTCATCACTTCAACTATGACAGACAAAATGAGAAAAAAAATTCCAGAAAATCACATTGTAGGATTTTTTGCAAATTATGGTGGAAAATAAGTATTTAGTCAACAACAAAAGTTTATCTCAATACTTTGTTATATACCCTTTGTTGGCAATGACAGAGGTCAAATGTTTTCTGTAAATCTTCACAAGGTTTTCACACACTGTTGCTGGTATTTTGGCCCATTCCTCCATGCAGATCTCCTCTAGAGCAGTGATGTTTTGGGGCTGTTGCTGGGCAACACAGACTTTCAACTCCCTCCAAAGATTTTCTATGGGGTTGAGATCTGGAGACTGGCTAGGCCACTCCAGGACCTTGAAATGCTTCTTACGAAGCCACTCCTTCGTTGCCCGGGCGGTGTGTTTGGGATCATTGTCATGCTGAAAGACCCAGCCACGTTTCATCTTCAATGCCCTTGCTGATGGAAGGAGGTTTTCACTCAAAATATCACCATACATGGCCCCATTCATTCTTTCCTTTACACGGATCAGTCGTCCTGGTCACTTTGCAGAAAAACAGCCCCAAAGCATGATGTTTCCACCCCCATGCTTCACAGTAGGTATGGTGTTCTTTGGATGCAACTCAGCATTCTTTGTCCTCCAAACACGACGAGTTGATTTTTTACCACAAAGTTCTATTTTGGTTTCATCTGACCATATGACATTCTCCCAATCTTCTTCTGGATCATCCAAATGCTCTCTGTCAAACTTCAAACGGGCCTGGACATGTACTGGCTTAAGCAGGGGGACACGTCTGGCACTGCAGGATTTGAGTCCCTGGTGACATAGTGTGTTACTGATGGTAGGCTTTGTTACTTTGGTCCCAGCTCTCTGCAGGTCATTCACTAGGTCCCCCCGTGTGGTTCTGGGATTTTTGCGATCAATTTGACCCCACGGGGTGAGATCTTGCGTGGAGCCCCAGATCGAGGGAGATTATCAGTGGTCTTGTATGTCTTCCATTTCCTAATAATTGCTCCCACAGTTGATTTCTTCAAACCAAGCTGCTTACCTATTGCAGATTCAGTCTTCCCAGCCTGGTGCAGGTCTACAATTTTGTTTCTGGTGTCCTTTGACAGCTTTTTGGTCTTGGCCATAGTGGAGTTTGGAGTGTGACTGTTTGAGGTTGTGGACAGGTGTCTTTTATACTGATAACAAGTTCAAACAGGTGCCATTAATACAGGTAACGAGTGGAGGACAGAGGAGCCTCTTAAAGAAGAAGTTACAGGTCTGTGAGAGCCAGAAATCTTGCTTGTTTGTAGGTGATCAAATACTTTTTTTCCACCATAATTTGAAAATAAATTCATAAAAAATCCTACAATGTGATTTTCTGGATTTTTTTTCTAATTTTGTCTGTCATAGTTGAAGTGTACCTATGATGAAAATTACAGGCCTCTCTCATCTTTTTAAGTGGGAGAACTTGCACAATTGGTGGCTGACTAAATACTTTTTTGCCCCACTGTACGTATACACTATATATACCCAGTGAAGGCAAAGAACCGTGAGGGTTCTATCCCTACCCCAGAGTGTAATAGGGATTTTAGAAATGAATAGCTAACAAAAGCTAACTCAGTCACATCAAACTCTGAAATGACAGCGAACATTCGCTTTCAATATGTTTTAGCTGTTTTCCATTGACATTTACAGTGCATTTGAATTCAGAGCCCTTGACTTTTTCCACATTTTGTTACGTACAGCCTTGTTTTAAAATGTATTAAATAGTTTTTCCCCCCCTCATCAATCTACACACAATACCCCATAATAACAAAGCAAAAACAGGTTTAGAAATGTTTGCTAATTTATGTATGTATATACAGAACCAAATGAAATATCACATTTACATAAGTATTCAGACCCTTTACTCAGTTCTTTGTTGAAGCACCTTTGGCAGCGATTACAGCCTCGAAGTTTGGCACACCTGTATTTGGCGAGTTTTTCCAATTATTCTCTGCAGATCCTCCCAAGCTCTCTGAGGTTGGGTGGAGATCGTTGCTGCACAGCTATTTTCAGGTCTCTCCAGAGATGTTCGATCGGGTTCAAGTCCGGCCTACTCAAGGACACTCAGAGACTTGTCCCGAAGCCACTCCTTTGTTGTCTTGGCTGTGTGCTTAGGGTCGTTGTCCTGTTGGAACCTTTGCCCCAGTCTGAGGTCCTGAGTGCTCTGGAGCAGGTTTTCTGAATGACGCTTGTCATTTAGGCCAAAGAGTTCAATCTTGGTTTCATCAGACCAGAGAATTTTGTTTCTCATGGTCTGAGAGTCCTTTTAGGTGCCTTTTGGCAAACTCCAAGCGGCCTGTCATGTGCATTTTACTGAGGAGTGGCTTCCATCTGGCTACTCTACCATAAAGGCCTGATTGGTGGAGCACTGCGGAGATGGTTGTCCTTCTGGAAGGTTCTCCCATCTCCACAGAGGAACTCTGGAGCTCTGCCAGAGTGGCCATCGGTTCTTGGTCACCTCCCTGATCAAGGCCCTTCTCCCCAGATTGCTCAGTTTGGCCGGGCGGCCAGCTCTAGAAAGTGTCTTGGTGGTTCAAAACTTCTTCCATTTACGAATAATGGAGGCCATGGGGTTCTTGGTGACCTTCAATGCTGCAGAAATGTTTTGGTACCCTGCCCCAGATCTGTGCCTCGACACAATCCTGTCCCGGAGCTCTACGGACAATTCCTTCGACCTCTTGGCTTGGTTTTTGCTCTGACATGCACAGTCATCTGTGGGACTTATATAGACAGGCGTATGCACCTTTCCAAATCATGTCCAATCAATTGAACTTACCACGGGTGGACTCCAATCAAGTTGTCGAAATATCAAGGATGATCAATGGAAAACAGATGAACCTGAGCTCAATTTCGAGTCTCATCGCAAATGGTCTGAATACTTATGTAAATAAGGTATTTGCCAAAACATTTTTTATATGAAACGGTTTTAACTTTGTCATTTTTTGGGAATTGTGCGTAGATTGACGAGGATTTCTTTTATTTAATACATTTTAGAATAAGGCTGTAACGTAACAAAATGTGTAAAAAGTCAAGGGGTCTGAATACTTTCCCGAATTCACTGTGCCTTTAAAAAAGGTAGGGGCGTGGATCAGAAAACCAGGTAGTATCTGGTGTGACTACCATATGCCTCATGCAGCGCAACACATCTACTTCACATAAAGTTGATCAGGCTGTTGATTGTGGCCTGTGGAATGTTGTCCCACTCCTCTTCAATGGCTGTGCGAAGTTGCTGGATATTGGCGGGAACTGAAACACTCTGTCATACATGTCGATCCAGAGCATCCCAAACATGCTCAATGACATGTCTGTTGAGTATGCAGGCCATGGAAGAACTGGGACATTTTCAGCTTCCTGGAATTGTCTACAGATCCTTGTGACATGGGGCCGTGCAATATCATGCTGAAACACGAGGTGATGGTGGCGAGTGAATGGCACGACAATGGGCCTCAGGATCTCGTTGCATTCAAATTGCCTTTGATAAAATGCAATTGTGTTCGTTGTCACTAGTTTATGCCTGCCCATAACAGAACCTCATCGCCACCATGGGGCACTCTGTTCACAACGTTGACATCAGCAAACTGCTCGCCCACACGAGTACCACTCTGACATCTGTCCGGTGCAGTTGAAACGAGGATTAATCTGTGAAGAGCACACTTCTCCAGCGTGCCAGTGGTCATCGAAGGTGAGCATTTGCCCACTGAAGTCAGTTACGACGTCGAACTGCAATCAGGTCAAGACCCTGGTGAGGACGATGAGCACGCAGATGAGCTTCCCTGAGACTGTTTCTGATAGTTTGTGCAGAAATTATTTGGTTTCGCAAACTCACATGTTTCTTCAGCTGTCCGGGTGGCTGGTCTCAGACGATCCCACAGATGAAGACGCGGGATGTGGAGATCCTGGTCTGGTATGGTGACAGTTGTGGTCTGCGGTTGTGAGGCTGGTTGGACATACTGCCAAACTCTCTAAAATGACGTTGGAGGCGTCTTATGGTAGAGACATTAACATTAAATTCTCTGGCAACAGCTCTGGTCGACATACCTGCAGTCAGCATGCCAATTGTACGCTCCCTTAAAACTTGAGACATCTGTGGCTTTGTGTTGTATGACAAAACTACACATTTTAGAGTTAACTTATATTGTACTTATCACAAGGTGCACCTGGGTAATGATCACGCTGTTTAATCATCTTCTTGATATGCCACACCTGTCAGGTGGATGGATTCTCTTGACAAAGGAAAAATGCTCACTAACAGAGATGTAAACACATTTGTGCATAAAATCTGAGAAATATAAGCTTTTTGTGCGTATGGAACATTTCTGGGATCTTTTATTTCAGCTCAGGAAACATGGGACCAATTCATTACATGTTGTGTTTATATTTTTGTTCAGTGTAGTTACCCAATCCATGCAGGGCCCCCCATTTACCCACTTGTCTCCCCTAACACCTCTTCTCCTCCCCATCTGACGAACAACTAAAGGCAGCAGGCAGTAGCAGCCTGTCTCATTGAGAGCAGGCTCCTGAATCCTCCTGTGGGTAAACGGAAAGAGGTATCCTGCACGTTTTCAAGTTAAAAGTCTCCATTACTCAGTTCTGTTTACTTCACATTTAGTTAACTAATGTAATGGATTTGTTTGCCAGCGCAAGTCTAGATAGCACTAGCTGTATTATGCCTACAGCAGTGAAGTTTCAGTCCGCTAGGTGTATCTCTACATCATGGGTATATCTCTGGCTGACGTGGACATCACCATGCATGCACCTTATCAAAATATGACTAATTAAATATTACACCATCCTATTCTCTGGGCTCTGTCTGCAATCAGAACCAGTAGTATCTACCAGGAATAATGAATCATAACCAGTAGTATCTACCAGGAATAATTAATCATAACCAGTAGTACCTACCAGGAATAATTAATCATAACCAGTAGTATCTACCAGGAATACTTAATCATAACCAGTAGAATCTACCAGGATTAATGAATCATAACCAGTTGTATCTACCAGGAATAATGAATTATAACCAGTAGTATCTACCAGGAATAATTAATCATAACCAGTAGTATCTATCAGGAATAATTTATCATAACCAGTAGTATCTACCAGGAATAATGAATCATAACCAGTAGTATCTACCAGGAATAATTAATCATAACCAGTAGTATCTACCAGGAATAATGAATCATAACCAGTAGTATCTACCAGGAATACTTAATCGTAACCAGTAGTATCTACCAGGATTAATGAATCATAACCAGTAGTATCTACCAGGAATAATGAATAATAACCAGCAGTATCTACCAGGAATAATTAATCATAACCAGTAGTATCTACCAGGAATAATGAATCAATAGATGTTTGGTGAATCTATGAATTATGTATGACAGAGAGAATATAGTAGATGGCAATTGTCCAAAAGTGATTGATGATCTATTTTTAGTGTCATGTGTTTAGGCCCTTTTATGGACATCCTGTCCGGATGTTCTCACGCTATTGAGTGAGTGCTTATGTAACATGATAGTGCAGCTGTTCCTTTGAAGTAAAGCATATGTTTGCAATAAAAATGTAATGTTGATTGATGTGTAGTGACCTTGTTGAACTGTTGAATGTGTTTGAAAAGTTTAAACAGTTGGAAATGTTTGTAGTGAACTTATGGAGTGAGCTTGTGAGCCCCTGTAGAATGAAAAAAAAAAGTTATTTCCGGGGTAGGTATGCCTGAGTATGAGTAAGACCTGTGAACACTACGAGCGACAAGAAACCTCAAGAGAGATAAACTTCAGAAAACTCGTTGAGTATAAATCAGCAATATATGATGCGTCAAAAAAGCATTTTCAAAATTTGTATAGAACCCAAATACCTCCCGTAACTGGACTGAAAGATCAAGTGTTGATGTCTAATGAACAACTGTGGAGGTATGTGTTTAATTACCCTGCCTGTAAAGTGAAACTCTATACCTTAGCCGAAGGAGAAGAATATACAGACCAGATCTTAGGAGTGGACTACAGGTTTGAAGACTGGCATGTGTTTCGCAAGGTGGTGTGTCCTGAACTGAGAGTTAGCTCAAACGGTTATAACGTGTACACGGGCTAGTCGCCCCTGCCTCCTCAGGAAGAATATTTCATAGGGTGAAAATACAAAGAATGAATGGACTTCCTTGTGGACTCGTGGAGTTCTATATCAGCCATGAGAAAATACACAACGGGAACTTCCGTGTGGTGGGCTGACAGGGGATTTTAGGTTACAGATGCTTATTTCTTTTAAAGGTTGGGATATAATGGAATTGAAATTGTTTGAGTTAGTGGATGCTCTCTTTTTACAGAGCCAGTGCATTATACATATGAGTACTAAGGATGTTGATTCAAAGGAACCCCCAGAAGGGTCAACCCCTGAAAAAACTAAGTATGCTGGTGTTACGTTAACCACGCCCCGATCCCAAAGGAATGGTTCAACAATAAAAGGGGCGACCCTAAGTCCTATGGTTCTTCATTTCAGCATATACCATGGATATTCATATGCCATATGAGGATACGTGTGGGTACCAGACCCTGAAGACTCTATGCCTCACAGCCCTCCTTTCTACTCCCCCTAGTCATGCCCTCCAACACCCCCTACATATACACAGCATGAGGATGTGTTTGATGGGGTGGTCAGTACTATTTTTGTGGATACCATCAAGGCCTCTGTCGCCGCACTTTTAGATGTGGTGATTGGAGAGTATATAAGAGAAAAATGCCACGGTTGTGAGATTTATCATCCCAGCCAGTGACGACATCCTTGTCTATATGACCCACCCAAGTACTTCTTCTTCAACCACTTTGATGAACTGGTGAAAAGACTGTGGTCCGGCCGTTTTCTAACATCAATGGTCAGAGCCCTGGAGTCTATGGGTCTTGTGCCATCTATTCCTAAGGTTTATGGTGTAACAGAGGCTTTCCTACATGACCTGAAGGAGGCGATCTACATCCACGAGAAACTCAAAGTAATCAGGCAATCACACTGAGGGACGACAACAAATAAAAGGAAGCTTTGGTGGCTGATGTGGTTACTTTCTGGCTCAATGAACCCCAAGAAAGCGAGTACGATTATTATATATTTTTTAAATTAGATATAAAGAAATGGGTATCTATTTGCATACCATGTTAGAGGGAATAACTAGATTTTTTCTTTTGAGATAATTTACAACTCTTATGCAACAAATTATTGAAAATAAAGTGGACAATGTCTCGTTCTACACAGCCAACAATACAGGGGTTAATGCAGAGCGTGTGTTAAAAATGGAACAAATCATGAGTCATGTAAGACATACGGGGAGACTCTACAATGGTCACAACTGGTATCCCGTCTTGTGGATGATTCTGAAGAACTAGAAACATCCTTGTCTAAGATTTTAGTTTATTTGTTTGAGCCATCATTTAATTGTAACATGTATCATATTTTTTGTGTATATACTTATATAACGAATGTATGTGTTAAAAGTATACCATGTGTTGCATGCCTGGGTCATTGAGAAAAAGGGTAATAATATCTTGCTACGTATCCCAAATTGTATGGATACGTAATACTTAAAAATGTATGCAAAAATAAAATGCTAAATGAAAATGCAATGGGGTGGCCTCCTGGGTGGGGCAGTGGTCTAGGGCACTGCATCGCAGTGCTAACTGCGCCACCAGAGTCTCTGGGTTCGCGCCCAGGCTCTGTCGCAGCCGGCCGCGACCGGGAGGTCCGTGGGGCGACGCACAATTGGCATAGCGTCGTCCGGGGTAAGGAGGGTTTGGCCGGTAGGGATATCCTTGTCTCATCACGCTCCAGCGACTCCTGTGGCGGGCCGGGCGCAGTGCGCGCCAGCCAAGGGGGCCAGGTACACGGTGTTTCCTCCGACACATTGGTGCGGCTGGCTTCCGGGTTGGAGGCGCGCTGTGTTAAGAAGCAGTACGGCTGGGTGGGTTGTGCTTCGGAGGACGCATGGCTTTCGACCTTCGTCTCTCCCGAGCCCCTACGGGAGTTGTAGCGAAGAGACAAGGTAGTAATTACTAGCGATTGGATACCCCGAAAATTGGGGAGAAAATGGGATAAAAATTTAAAAAAAAAAAAAAAAAAAAAAAAAAAATGCAATGGGTTCATTATTGTTATTGTCCATCAAAGAGGCAAGAAGGATGGCTGAGCAGATGTTGCAAAACATGTATTATACCCCCTCTAACTCAGGGTCTTATGGGGGAAGGAGAGGTTCCAGAGAGATATAGCTGAAGAAACAGGTAGCAGGTTAAGCGATGCTCAAGTGAATGATGGCTTGCAGAGCAGGATGCTTACACTCTGCATAAACCTGTGCGAAAGCAATTTCCTCGAAATATAGTTTTTTCTACTCATCCCTTGTCCCAGTTTCAGGCGGATCTATGTGACATGCAGAAACTTAATGATAAAAATTATGGAAATCGATACATACTAACGGTTGTAGACATTTTCTCTAAAATAGCATTTGTAAGGGTCTTTAAAAATAAGAGTGGGGCAGAGGTGATCCGGGCCTTTGACTATCTTGGAGGAAGGAGGGGCTCCCAAGAAAGTGCAGACTGACGGCGGTAAATACTATTTTAATAAAACTTTTCAGAAACTAATGAAGAAGCACAATATCGTACATTTTGCTACAGGTTCGGATTTGAAAGCTTCAGTTATTGAACGCTTTAACATGACTTTGAAGGACAGACTGTGGAAATACTTTACGGCTCACAACACCCATAGATACAGTTAAAGTCGGGAATTTACTTACACCTTAGCCAAATACATTTCAACTCTGTGTTTCACAATTTATGACATTTAATCCTAGTAAAAATTCCCTGTCTTAGGTCAGTTAGGATCACCACTTAATTTTAAGAATGTGAAATGTCAGAATAATAGGAGAGAGAATGATTTATTTAAGAGAACACTCAGAAACCTTTTCTAAAAGAACAAGCAACATGTCTCTTTTACACCGCATGTGCTCTGAAGCTATAAAAGACAGAGCTCGATCTTTTCACGGCCCCCTTAACACAATTTTCAATAGAGAGGTCCAGTTATGTGGAGATAGCCCCACTCTCTGCCATTACAGACAATGGACCTATAGAGTTTTTCATCCCAGGCCATGGTGACAACTACCTGGACCTCAACAACACCTTATTGCATTTACGTCTCAAAGTGACCAAAAGAGATGGTACCAATATTGCAAATGATGCCAAAGTGAGTGTCATTAATTACCCCTTGGCTACCATCTTCTCCCAAGTGGATGTGCCTTTGGGTGAACGCCTTATCAGTCAAAGCAGTGCTATCTATCCTTATAGGGCCATCATGGAATGTTTACTAAACTACTCCGAAGACACTTTGAAGAGACAATTCAGCGCTGGGCTGTTTAGTAAGGATACTGCAGGAGCTTCTGTGGAAGCCATAGACCCCACTACTGGTGAAAACAAAGGACTGGAGACTCATGCTCTCTACTGTGCAGCCTCTCGAGAGTTTCATCTGCTAGGTCCTATACACTCTTTTTCTTTCAAGAACGTTTACTCTTAAATTCGGTTGATTTAAGGATAAAATTAACAATGGCCAAGGATGAGTTTTGTCTGATGGCTGCCCGAGACGGTGACTTTAGTTTAAAAGTGTTGGGTGCTCGGCTTTTTATTTTAAAAAGTGTCTATCTCCAGCAGTTTGTCTGGATCGTTCACAGGCTTTGATGGAAGGCTATGCCCTTTACGCTCTCCAAGGAATTACCATGAAAACATTCAGTACAGCTGTGGGGAGTAGAATCTGCAGTCAAGAAAACCTGTTTTTAGGCACGTTACCCCTCTACATCGCTATAAGATTGGTTGATCACACCTCTAATACAGGCAGCTTACATTAAAATAAACTTTACATTTTCAGCATTTCAATGCAGAGTATGTTGCTGTTAAAGGAATTTTGATTTCTGTTTATTAACCAATTCAATTAAAACACTCTGCCCATAAATAAGAATTTGTAAGATAATTATCTGCATAAAATGGACAGATACCAGTCTTAAAATCAATCAATCAGTAGCGTTTATTCTTGAGAGTACTGATCATAATACATTTTACATCAGGTTATATAATAAAGATGATGTCATAGGTTTTAATGTCCAACCTCCTCTCGGATACAAGGCAATACAGTTCGAGTTCTCATTACTGTCTGCCACCTGTTCAACTATCTACAACCAACTCAAGGTCTTTCCCCTCCCTGGGTAGAGACATCATTCTAGCCTGTCTGAAGATAAACCCATTCTTTCTAACAAGGAACACATAACATTCAACATTTATGAGTTATAATTCTAAGTCAAATGTATACATATATTAGTCATTAAACACAAAAATCCCGTAACAGTTGTGTTCTGTCAGGACGGACGTCAGGTCCCTGCTAAGGCTTTCCAACCACAATTCAATAACAACATATCCTCGCTACAGGGAGGCATCTAAAAGATCTCTCTTTACCTATTGACAGAAATGATTTTGCAGAGGGTTACACATTGTATGTGTTCAATTAAGCACCTGATGATGACACCTCAGGAAATCTGTCTGTCGTGTCCCAAGGTAACCTCAGGCTGGAAATGCGTTTCCGTACACCTTTAGATCGTACAGTTAGTATGATTGTTTATGCATGCTCTGATTCAATGTTGGTGAATGCCCGAAGACAAGTCTTAGTGGATTATTATTCATTAAGATATTAAGGAACATTGAGCAAAACATGAAGACCCAAGAGCTACAAGGTCTCATGAGCCGCTTGATTGGAAAACAATTTTGTGGAGTATGGGCTTGTGATGAACTACCTATTGAGAAAACACATCGGGTGATGAACATATGGACTTTGAAATTAACAAGGGAGAGGTTAAGCGTAGGCTAAGTCTGGCATAAGTGTCAGTGTTCCAGGTGAATGGAATAAATCGGAGTCAGACGCGGGACATGGGTATGAGTAAAGCCACGATATTTACTCAATATCAACAATAATCCAACAAGGATAAACATAAACAATCCAGAACACGTACACGGAACCACTTGACAAAAACAATCACGCACAAAACAAAAGGGGAAGCCAGAGGGTTAAATAAAGAACATGATTATGGAATGGAAACCAGGTGTGTACAATGAAGACAAAACAAATCGAAAATGAAACATGGATCGGTGGTGACTAGGAAGCCGGTGACGTCGACCACCGAACGCTGTCCGAACAAGGAGAGGGACCAACTTCGGCGGAAGTCATGACAGTACCCCCCCTTGACGCGCGGCTCCAGCAGCGCGCCGACACCAGCCTCGGGGACGACCTGGAGGACGAGACGCAGGGCGATCCGGATGGAGCCGGTGAAATTCCTGCAGTAAGGATGGATCCAGGATGTCCTCCACCGGCACCCAGCATGTCTCCTCCGGACCGTACCCCTCCCACCCCACAAGGTACTGAAGGTCTCTCGCCCTACGCCTTGAGTCCATGATGACTCGCACAGTATACGCCGGGGCCCCCTCGATGTCCAGAGGGGGCGGAGAAACCTCCCGCACCTCAGACTACTGGAGCGGAACAGCCACCACGGCCTGAGGAGAAACACATGGAACAAGGGGTTAATACGGTAATCAGGGGGGAGTTGTAACCTATAACAAACCTCGTTCAGTCTCCTCAGGAATTTAAATGGCCCCACAAACCGCGGACCCAGCTTCCGGCAGGGCAGGCGAAGGGGCAGGTTTTGGGTCGAGAGACAGACCCGGTCCCCTGGTGCATACACCGGGGCCTCACTGCGGTGGCGGTCGGCACTCGCCTTCTGCCGCCTGATGGCCCGTTGTAAACGCACATGGGCAGCGTCCCATGTCTCCTCCGAGTGCCGAAACCATTCATCTACCGCAGGAGCCTCGATCTGGCTCTGATGCCACGGTGCCAGGACCGGCTGATAACCTAGCACACACTGAAAAGGTGATAGGTTAGTGGAAGAGTGGCGAAGGGAGTTATGGGCCATCTCCACCCAGGGGATGAACACCGCCCACTCCCCCGGCCGGTCCTGGCAATAGGACCACAGAAACCTACCCACATCCTGGTTAACTCTCTCCACCTGCCCGTTATTCTCGGGGTGAAACCTGAGGTGAGTCTGACCGAGACCCCTAGGCGTTCCGTAAACGCCCTCCAGACTTTAGACGTGAATTGGGGACCCCGATCAGAAACTATATCCTCAGGCACCCCGTAGTGCCAGAAGACGTGGGTGAACAGGGCCTCCGCAGTCTGTAGAGCTGTAGGGAGACCGGGAAAAGGAAGGAGACGGCAGGACTTAGAAAACCAATCCACAACCACCAGGATCGTGCTGTTACCCCGTGACGGGGGAAGATCCGTCACGAAATCCACCGATAGGTGTGACCATGGCCGTTGTGGAACGGGAAGGGGTTGTAATTTCCCTCTGGGTAGGTGTCTGGGTGCCTTGCACTGGGCGCACACCGAGCAGAAGGAAACATAAACCCTCACGTCCTTAGCTAACGTGGGCCACCAGTACTTCCCAGTAAGACAGCGCACTGTCTGACCGATGCCAGGATGACCAGAGGAGGGTGACGTGTGGGCCCAACAGATCAAACGATCGCGGACATCAGACGGAACGTACAGACGCCCAACTGGACACTGTGCGGGAGTGGGCTCTGTACGTGACGCCCGCTCGATGTCCGCGTCCACCTTCCATACCACCGGTGCCACCAGGCAAGAAGCCGGAATTATGGGAGTGGGATCCGCGGACCGCTCCTCTCTGTCATACATCCAGGACAGCGCGTCTGCCTTCACGTTCTGGGAACCTGGTCTGTATGATAGGGTGAAAACAAAGCGGGTGAAAAACATGGCCCACCTCGCCTGGCGAGGGTTCAGTCTCCTCGCCGCCTGGTTGTACTCCAGATTGCGGTGATCGGTCCAAATGAGGAAAGGGTGTCTAGCCCCCTCAAGCCAATGTCTCCACGCCTTCAGAGCCCTGACAACAGCCAACAGCTCCCGGTCCCCCACATCATAGTTTCGCTCCGCCGGACTGAGCTTCTTCGAAAAGAAAGCACAGGGGCGGAGCTTTAGTGGCGTACCCGAGCGCTGAGACAGCACAGCTCCTATCCCAGCCTCGGACTCGTCCACCTCTACTATGAATGCCAAAGAGGGATCAGGACGAGCCAGCACGGGAGCCAAGGTAAACAGAGCCTTCAGGTGACTAAAAGCCCTGTCCGCCCCAGCTGACCACTGCAGTCGCACCGGTCCCCCCTTCAGCAAGGAGGTAATGGGAGCCGCTACCTGACCAAAGCCCCGGATAAATCTCCGGTAGTAGTTGGCAAACCCTAAGAACCGCTGCACCTCCTTTACCGTGGTTGGAATCGGCCAATTACGCAATGCTGAAATGCGGTCATTCTCCATCTCCACCCCTGAAGCGGAAAGGCGGTACCCTAGGAAGGAGACGGACTGTTGGAATAACAGACATTTCTCAGCCTTGACGTACAGGTCATGCTCCAACAGTCGACCAAACACCCTGCGTACCAGGGACACATGCTCGGCGCGTGTGGCAGAGTATATTAGAATGTCATCTATATACACCACCACACCCTGCCAGTGCAGGTCCCTGAAAATCTAATCTACAAAGGATTGGAAGACTGATGGAGCATTCATCAACCCGTACAGCATGGCGAGGTACTCATAGTGCCCAGAAGGGGTACTAAATGCCGTCTTCCACTCATCCCCCGCCCGGATACGCACCAGGTTGTAAGCGCTCCTGAGATCCAATTTTGTGAAGAAGCGCGCCCCGTGCAATGACTCTGTCACACTGGCTATGAGAGGTAACGGGTAACTGTACATTACCGTGATCTGATTAAGACCTCGATAATCAATACACGGGCGTAAACCTCCATCCTTCTTCTTCACAAAAAAGAAACTCGAGGAGGCAGGTGAAATGGAAGGCCGAATGTATCCCTGTCCCAGAGATTCGGTGACATATGTTTCCATAGCCGCCGTCTCCTCCTGTGACAGAGGATACACGTGACTCCTGGGAGGTGCTGCGTCTACCAAGAGATTTATCGCACAATCCCCCCGTCGATGGGGTGGTAATTGAGTCGCCTTCTTTTTACAGAAGGCGAGTGCCAAATCGGCATATTCAGGGGGAATGTGCATGGTAGAGACCTGGTTTGGACTCTCCACCGTAGTTGCACCTAAGGAAACACCTACACACCTCCCTGAGCACTGACGGGACCATCCATTGAGAGCCCTCTGTTGCCACGAAACAGTGGGGTCATGTGAGGCCAACCAGGGAAGGCCCAACACAACAGGAAACGCAGGAGAGTCAATCAGAAAGATCCTCATGACCCTCCTGCATTATCATACAGAGTGGAGCTGTGACCTCCCTAATTAGCCCCGACCCCAAAGGACGACTATCTAAGGCATGTACAGGGAAGGGAACATCAACAGGAACAATAGGGATCCCTAATCTACGTGCAAAGGAACGGTCAATAAAGTTCCCAGCCGCGCCTGAATCGACTAGCGCCTTATGCTGGGAATGCGGGGAAAACTCAGGAAATTCTATTAACAACCACATGTGCGCAACAGGGAGCTCTGGGTGAGTCGGGTGCCTACTCACCTGGGATGATCCACCAGCGCTCCGCCTGCTACCTCAACTCCCTGGGGAACCTCCCCAGCACCGACCAGCAGTGTGCCCTCTGCGGCCACAGGTGGTGCAGGAAACGGTCCCCCCTCCGGTCCCCCTCATAGCAATACCTCCCAGCTCCATCGGCGTTGGATCGGAAGTGCTGGGGGATGGAACTGACGGACCCCGATCCGGACGTCCGTGGAGGCCAACAGGTTATCCAGCCGGATGGATAGGTCCACCAGCTGGTCAAGGTTAAGGGTGGTGTCCCTGCAGGCTAGCTCCCTGCGAACGTCCTCGCGTAAACTACACCTGTAGTGGTCGCTCATTCCATCCCACGCCGGCGGCCAGAGTGCGAAAGTCCAACGCGAACTCTTGTGCGCTCCTAATCCCCTGTCTGAGATGATATAGTCGTTCCCCCGCCGCTCTCCCTTCAGGTGTATGATCGAAAACCGCCCGGAAGCGGCGGGTGAAATCTTCATAATCGTCCAACGCCGGTCCTTCCCTTCCCCAGATGCCGTTGGCCCATTCCAGTGCTTTACCCGTCAGACAGGAGATGAGGGCGTTCACACTCTCGCGTCCCGAAGGAGCCGGCCGAACGGTTGCCAGGTAGAGCTCCAGCTGGAGAAGGAACCCCTGGCACCCGGCAGCCGTTCCGTCATATACCCCCAGGAGCGATAGCCGAATTCCACTGGATCCTGGTGAAGGAGGGGTGGACATCGAGGGAGGTTGTTGTGGGAGCGGGGATGATGATGATGGGGTTGCTGGAAAACTCCCTCTCTCCCATCTCTCCATAGTTTGCAGCACGCGATCCATGGCAGTACCGAGACTCTGCAACATAGTAGCGTGCTGCTGGACGCGCTCCTCCACTGGTGAGGATGGCTGGGTGCACCTGCTGACTCCATTCTTTCGGTGCGTGATTCTGTCAGTGTTCCAGGTGAATGGAATAAAGCGGAGTCAGGCGCAGGACACAGGTATGAGTAAAGCCACGATATTTACTCAATATCAACAATATTCCAACAAGGATAAACATAAACAATCCAGAACACGTACACAGAACCACTTGACAAAAACAATCACGCACAAAACAAAAGGGGAGGCCAGAGGGTTAAATAAGGAACATGATTATGGAATGGAAACCAGGTGTGTACAATGAAGACAAAACAAAACGAAAATGAAACATGGATCGGTGTTGACTAGAAAGCCGGTGACGTTGACCGCAGAACGCTGCCCGAACAAGGAGAGGGACCAACTTCGGCGGAAGTCGTGACAATAAGCTTATTCCCACACTTTACAATAACTCTGTTGCAGTGGTCTTAGGTAGTCTCCGTATAGGCTATTCCCTCCATCATGACACTGCTGCCCAGTTGAAGAGCTTGTGATCTCCATGCAGCACCACAGCACCATACACCTTTGGAAAAGTCATATACAAATAAAAAAATAAGTGTTCAACTTGTAGGCATTGCAATTTAGACTATCATTTTGGGTACTTGCAGAATAATTTTAGAACTCTGTGCTCTATAACTGTTTTTATTATAGGGCTCTTCTTGAAAAGAGACCCTAGCTCACAGGCTTCTGAATATATCCTCTAAATACATGTTAAAGAAAATAGTTTAAGAAACACATGCAGTGGCTGATAGGGAAAACAGATCTGGCAATAAGAATAGGCTATAGATAGTCTTGACCATATGGGACCCCTTGGCTATTTCGCTCAAGCCATGACTTAATCAATATTTTGTTTTGTCTCATTTATTGATATGGATATAGACTCTGCGTGATGGGATTGTGCAACGCAAATGACTATAACAAGCCTACATACAAAGTGGAATTCACTAATACAACAGTCAAAATGCCTAATATAAAGCCTACAGTCCGTGTTCCCAAATACTGGAAAAAGTGTGATTCATTAGGTTACATGACCACACCAATACCCCCACACGGTTCCAAAAAATAATTATGCAATTATATGGCCATTACATAACACACCGCATGGCATATTTACATAGTGGAATAAGCCTAAATCATATTTAGGCTACTTTCTATTTTGCAGCTCAGGCGGTTATTCTAGACAAGGCTCTTCTGTGTCTATCATTCTCACACAAGTCATTTGCTGAAGGCCCAAGCCTATACTACGTCATCAACTGGTATAACTTTGTTATTGAATGCAGTTTGAAAACAAGCTCTAGACTTTTATTTTGGAAATGAAACTTTCAGATGCCACATTACTGACAAAAGTTTGTACGCATAAAAAAGATCTGTAACCGAGTAAAGGGAGATGTAAAGTAAAAGTTCTATATCTAAATGTTCATTCATAGTCGTAGGGCTTGTAAGTTTACAGATCTATTTTAACTTCATGTTTCATGTTTCACGCATGGCTTTTCTTACGATCCTAACAATACCTACGTTCAACCTTTTGGCAGGTATCTGGCTCCACAGTTCAGTCCTCAAAGCCCCAACTCCCAATCAAGCTATATCCTTTAACATATTATTACCAGTGGCGGTCAGTCACATTTAAGATAAGGGAGGACCCTTTTTTTCATGAGCATGGCCTTATTTCTATTACAGCATATTGGATGACTCTCGTTCATATTCCATTCACCCAGTTCAATGTAACAGAGATCGGTTAAGGCTACTACATGATACTCAAATGTTCCCTATACCCACCATGAGGTTGCTACAACCTAGCCTATGAATGAAAGTTCCCAACATAGGTGCACACAGGTCGAGAGACAAATTTGAGGTGACAGACAGTGACATGCAATACAGCCTTCCACACTCTTGCATGCATCTAGCTCAGGGGTGTCAAACATACGGCCCGCGGGCCGGAACCGGCCCCCAAGGAGGTTCGATCAGGCCCGCAGGATAATTTGAAAGTGGAAAAAATGCATAAAAGACATGGAATTAATATTTTTAATTCGCTGCAATTCATGGATTATCCGCTAAGGGGCGCACTCTTTCCATCAGAGTAGAAGACAAGCCGCATCACTGAGACAGACTGAAAACAGCAGACGGTATCAATGCGCCATCTGCTGCTTGTTACGACGTTGTTAATACCTTGGTCTCTACCTCTCCGCTACACCCTCATTAGCCAAAATGTCGTTATCCAAACGGAGAAAAGTAGATAAGGAGTGTAGAATTTTCAAAGAAAAATGGACCACGTCCTATTTATTTACAGAGATGCACGGAAAACCTTTGTGCTTGGTGTGTTTGCAACAAGTTTCGGTATTGAAGGAATATAATATTCGACGCCACTACGAGACTCATCACAGCGAAAAATATGACGGCTTGCAAGGACAACTGAGAAGAGATAAGATTAACGAATTGCTGGCGGGTCTGAGGAAACAGCAGTCAACTTTCATCCAGAGCCGAGAAGTCAGTGAAGCAGCGGTAAAAGCCAGCTACCTAATTGCTAGCGAAATAGCATTAGCATCGAAGCCGTATTCCGACGGTGACTTTGTTAAACGATGCATGATGAAGGCGGCTGAACTTGTATGTTAAATTAAAGTGCATTACTATATTTTTCAGTACCAATTAAAGTTTTGTGCCTTTGTACAATCAGTGGGATCAGTTGCAATGCATATTTGTGAATGATAAAAGTAAATTGCACATTTGTCTAAGGAAATATGAGGTGTTTCATGAAATGTTTTGTAAAAGGATAGTTCATTAAATTTCAATATTTTCCTAATGTTCTTGTGCTTCTTTACACCAAAACAAAGGAAAGACATGATATTTTGGTTATTTATAGCAGAGTATGGTATAATTTTAATGGTCCGGCCCACTTGACATCTCCCTAGGCCGTATGTGGCCCACGATGCGAAATGAGTTTGACACCCCTGATCTAGCTGATACAGGGTGTAAGCATTAGTCCAACAGTTTCAAACAAGAGTTTCTATTGGACAAATTCAGGTATGTTTATCCCCGCTTTGTTCTGTTTGCTTCCGTTTTTCAACAGAATCAACCGAATGAATTCACCCCTGATCACACGTAAACAGAGTTCACTCTCATAACAGCCACGTTGTATTCCTTTTCTTCCCTTCACTTGTGGACTTCAATGCACAACACATCAGCTGTATGTGACCAGGCGAAAAAACCTTTCCAAGTCAAACCGCTACACACAGCCTATGTCGTTGTCACCATATTAGCTAAAGTAATGCCATAGTCAACATAGCTAATAGAACTCATGCATAAACCCACTACAATAATGCAGTAACGTTAGTGTACAGTCAGTAAGCAGTTACACCGGTGGGCCCCGGTGACAATAAATTTGTAAAACCAAAAGCTTACCTTGACTTGGAAGAGTTCCAGTGTTGTGTTGGAAAGTCATAGTGAGCTAGCTAACATAGCTTCCCTCTGTTTGAGCAGGGTGTTTTAGTAGGCTGAACTAACGAGCTGCATTTGCTAGTGAAACTGAAAAAAAATACTAAATCTCTCTCTCTATTTCTCTTTTGCTTCTCCTTCATTTTGGAAGACATGAATTTGTTCAAAACTGTTCAACTATTATCTTTCTCTCTTTTTGAGTCAACTACTCACCACATGTTATACACTGCAGTCCTAGCTAGCTGTAGCTTATGCTTTCACTACTAGATTAATTCTCTGACCCTTTGATTGGGGGGACAATATGTCAGTTCATGCTGCAAGAGCTCTGATAGGCTGGAGGACGTCCTCCGGAAGTTGTCATAATTACTGTGTAAGTGTATGGAAGGGGGTGAGAACCATGAGCCTCCTAGGTTTTGTATTGAAGTCAATGTACCCAGAGGAGGACAGAAGCTTGCTGTTCTCCGGCTACACCATGGTGCTACCCTTATCATGACACAAGGCGAGACCCAGATGCAGACACAGGAGGCAGATGGTTGGAGTCTTACAATGTTTATTCATCCAAAAGGAGTATGTAAGAGAATGGTCGTGGACAGGCAAAAGGTCAAAACCAGATCAGAGTCCAGAGGGTACAGAGTGGCAGACAGGCTTGTGGTCAAGGCAGGCAGAATGGTGAGGCAGAGTCCAGAAACAGGCAAGGGTCAAAACCGGGAGGAATAGAAAAAGGAGAATAGCAAAAAGCAGGAGAACGGGAAAACCCTGGTTGACTTGGAAAAATATACAAGACGAACTGGCAGAGAGACAGGAAACACAGGGATAAATACACTGGGAAAAATCAGCGACACCTGGAGGGGTGGAGACAATCACAAGGACAGGTAAAACAGATCAGGGCGTGACAACCCTAAAGAATGCTGTTGGGGCTACTGTAGACCTTCTTTGCAAAATAATGTGTTTTAATCAGCTATTTGGTGACATGATTATATTTAGTATAGTTTTATCTAAAAAGGATAACTTTTTAAATGTTTTACCATTTTTATTTTTATGAAATTCACTGAGGAGGATGGTCCTCCCCTTCCTCCTCCGAGGAACCTACACTGATTTGGCATATTCTTACATCTTTGTTGATTTATATCCATTGAATTGTGTCCATTTTCTGTTTTAGAAATTGAAAAGTGAGAAAGTGTCAAACAACAGCCATTTGCACAACTATGAAACAATATCAATTTAGATCATAAAGGGAGAAACCTTACCTTAAATTGAGATCTTAACATTTTTCAGTTAAGTACCTTCACCTGCTGTCTTCTCAAATTCAAATAAAAAAAAGTCAGTGTCAAGAACTCCAGGACCTACCGTACTATTTGTGACGTGAATTGTGTATATCGTATGCTTATTGGTCATTGACCAATCCTGGAAGGATATTGACCTCATCCCGTCAGTAGAGGATGCCTTGTTGCTCTTTAAAAGTGCTTTCCTTGCCATCTTAAATAAGCATGCCCCATTCAAAAAATGTAAAACTAAGAACAGATGTAGCCCTTGGTTCACCCCAGACTTGACTGTCCTTGACCAGCACAAAAACATCCTGTGGCACGTTCTGCAGTAGCATCGAATAGCCCCTGCGGTATGCAATTTTTCAGGGAAGTCAGGAACAAATATAATCAGTCAGTTAGGAAAGCTAAGACTAGCTTTTTCAAACAGAAATGTGTTTCCTGTAGCACAATGTAAAGTCCATGGAGAATAAGAGCACCTCCTCCCAGCTGCCCACTGCACTGAGGATAGGAAACACTGTCACCACCGATAAATCGAAGATAAACAAATAATTTCAATAAGCATTTTTCTATGGCTGCCCATGCTTTCCACCTGTCTACCCCTACCCCGGCCAATATCTCAGCACCCCCTGCAGCAACTTGCCCAAGCCCCCCCCCCCCAGCTTCTCCTTCACCCAAATCCAGACAGCTGATGTTCTGAAAGAGCTGCAAAATCTGGATCCCTACAAATCAGCTGGGCTAGACAATCTGGACCCTCTCTTTCTAAAATTGTTGCAACCCCTATTACTACCCTATTCAACCTCTCTTTCGTGTCGTCTGAGATTCCCAAAGATTGGAAAGCAGCTGCGGTCATCCCCCTCTTCAAAGGGGGAGACACTCTAGACCCAAACTCTTACAGACCTATATCCATCCTGCCCTACCTTTCTAAAATCTTTGAAAGCCAAGTTAACAAACAGATCACCGACCATTTTGAATCCCACCGTACCTTCTCCACTATGCAATCTGGTTTCCAAGCTGGTCATAGGTGCACCTCAGCCACGCTCAAGGTCCTGAAAGATATCATAACCGCCATCGATAAAAGACAATACTGTGCAGCCGTCTTCATTAACCTGGCCAAGGCTTTCGACTCTGTCAATCACCACATTCTTATCGGCAGACTCAATAGCCTTGGCTTCTCAAATGACTGCCTCGCCTGTTTCACCAACTACTTCTCAGACAGAGTTCAGTGTGTCAAATCGGAGGGCGTGTTGTCCGGACCTCTGGCAGTCTCTATGGGGGTGCCACAGGGTTCAATTCTCGGGCCGACTCTTTTCTCTGTATATATCAATGATGTCGCTCTTGCTGCTGGTGATTCTCTCATCCACTTCTACGCAGACAACACTATTCTGTATACATCTGGCCCTTCTTTGGACACCATGCTAACAAACCTCCAAACGAGCTTTAACACCATACAACACTCCTTCCATGGCCTACAACTGCTTTTAAATGCTATTAAAACTAAGTGTATGCTCTTCAACCGATCACTGCCCGCACCCTCCCATCCGACTAGCATCACTACTCTGGACGGTTCTGACCTAGAATATGTGAACAACTACAAATACCTAGGTGTCTGGTTAGACTGTAAACTCTCCTTCCAGACTCACATCAAGCATCTCCAATCCAAAATTAAATCTAGAATTGGCTTCCTATTTCGCAACAAAGCCTACTTCACTCATGCTGCCAAACATACCCTCGTAAAACGAACTATCCTACCCATCCTTGACTTCGGCGATGTGATTTACAAAATAGCCTCCAACACTACTTAGCAAACTGGATGTAGTCTATCACAGTGCCATCTGTTTTGTCACCAAAGCCCCATATTCTACCCATCACTGCGACCTGTATGCTCTCGTTGACTGGCCCTCACTACATATTCGTCGCCAAACCCACTGGCTCCAGGTCATCTATAAGTCTTTGCTAGGTAAAGCCCCGCCTTATCTTAGCTCACTGGTCACCATAACAACACCCACCCGTAGCACGCGCTCAAGCAGGTATATTTCACTGGTTATCCCCAAAGCAAAAATTTCCTTTGGCCGCATTTCCTTCCAGTTCTCTGCTGCCAATGACTGGAACGAATTGCAAAAATCACTGAAACTGGAGTCTTATATGTCCCTCTCTAACTTTAAGCATCAGCTGTCAGAGCAGCTTACCGATCACTGTACCTGTACTCAGCCAATCTGTAAATAGCACACCCAACTATCTCATCCCCATATTATTACTTACGCTCTTTCTCTTTTGCACCCCAGTATCTCTACTTGCACATCATCATCTGCACATCTATCACTCCAGTGTTAATGCTAAATTGTAATTATTTCGGCTCTATGGCCTATTTATTGCCTACCTCCCTACTCTTCTACATTTGCACACACTGTACATAGATTTTTCTATTGTGTTATTGACTGTACGTTTGTTTATGTGTAACTCTGTGTTGTTGTTTTTGTCATACTGCTTTGCTTTATCTTGGCCAGGTCGCAGTTGTAAATGAGAACTTGTTCTCAACTGGCCTACCTGGTTAAATAAAGGTGAATTAAAAATATATATAAAAAATTTAATTGTATGGATATGGTTAGCATGGCAAAAGTTTTCGAATGTCGTACTAAATTCGCAAAAAATATGAAGTATACACGCACAGGACACTATTGCAGTACTTTAGGTCCCATAATGCAATTCTTCAGGAAATGTACGTGGCTTCACATCGTTTCCAGATTTGAAGAAAATGGCCGAAAATATGCAGCCGAAGTACAACGAGAGCGGATACAAACTAATTATGACAAATGTTAAGAAAATGTTGAGCAATGTAATAAAGTAATGACTTTTCAAATAAGTTATCTTACACGCTATGTTGGAATGGTATAGTCGTTCTGCGTTCTCAATGGACATTTGGGTGCTTTCGTAAATTCGCTCTGGCTATCTACTCCTTCATATCACTTTTGTCTGAGTGTGTTGAATATGGCCAGTGTCATTAAACGTCGGCAAAAAAGCATCATTAAATTGTTGCCATCAGCACAGTTATCATCACCAACGCTCTGGATAACATGAAAACTGCCTAACCAGCTCTACTAGGGCGAGTAACATGGTCAGTGGTCTCGTTTGTGTCTGGAAGTAGCTAGCAAGCTAGCCAACGTTACAATGGCAGTCAAGCACCCAAGCTAAGGTCAGAACGCTCAAATCAACCCTACTCCTCGGGCTGAGAGTCCAGAGTGAGCTCTGAATTTACAAATGGACAATCTGACAGTGCTCTGAATTTACGCACTCCAGATTGAATTTAAGAACACACCCGAAGTCGTAAAATGTCTAACTAATAATTTGTTACGCTAACTAGCTAGCAAGAGGTTGCATAGCAACAGCATCAACTTCCGGTAGACAGAGGAAGATCTTGTATGCTCAACTGAAAGGATACTGTTCCTTTACAGTATGCTAAAATGAACTAATAGTATATAGTATGTAGTATATACTCATTAAGTATGTAGTTTACAGTATGTTAGTATGGGTATTCTAACACAGCTCATGTCTTCGCAGTGTCCGCACCAAAAGAGCCATTCAGTTAGACTGGTATAACATTGCTTTGGGGATATCTGGTGTGTGTGTGTGTGTGTGTGTGTGTGTGTGTGTGTGTGTGTGTGTGTGTGTGTGTGTGTGTGTGTGTGTGTGTGTGTGTGTGTGTGTGACTTAGCCTCCAAGGACAACATTCATTTACCACATTATTTGTAGGCTAATCCCCCTGCACTGAAGTGGTAGCTTCCACTTGAGCCACATACTAGAAATCACCCAGTTTTCATAGCCACACCAATATTTAAACTTTAATTTTCAAACAAATAAAGGTACATTTGATACATGTGAAAAACTATATAGAAATCTACATTTTACAGTGCAAAAAAATGTGAAATTGAAAAACATTTTCAATTTAAACGAGTGGATCAGACAATTGAGAACTTGAGAAATTCAAACGAATATTATATTATTCCATTTGAACAAGTGCATTCAATTATTAGACTGATAATCGTTACATGGACCGTGAACTTATTATGATTTCCATCAAAAATATTATTTTCTATATATATAAAGAAAATATATAAAAAGAAACAGGCTTGTTTTCCCCCAAAAAAATATCACATCAGATGGAGACCCCCGGTATGTAAATACATCCGGGCGGAGATACGCAGGCGCAAGTGGGATTCCTTTCAAAATCACTACGACGACGTTTTTGAATCGCCATTTTAGAAAAGAAGAAGAGCTGTTCGGAACAAAAGCAGTAAGTTAGCTACATACTTCAACGCTTTGTTTACGCTTAACGGTATATTACATCTTTGTATTTTATCCAGTGATCCTACAACGCAGATATGTCTCGGGACAGATTTAACATTAACGTTAGAGGAAATAACCGTGGGGGTGGATTTCAACGCCGGGGAGCTGGGCCTGGTGGTCCGATGCGAGGTGGAATGGGTAACCTGAATAATTTCAGACAAAACCAACACCCCTTTCAAAGAGGGCCTCATCCCGGTAACTTTGGAAAACCACCCAACCAGATACGTCCGATAACCCCTCAGAAGCCTCTGCCACCTACTATTTCCCAGCCAGGCGCTCAACCGATTCGGCCACCACCTACTCCTGGCCCTGCGCTAACCATGAAGGGCCCCGTACAGCAACAACAGCAGGCCGCGGCCGCAGCAGCAGCAGCAGTAGGACCTCCGGCGACCGCAGCAGCACCTCCGGCGCCCACAGTAACGACTCCAGCACCGGCGGCAACACCTCCGGCGGTTGCAGCAGCAGCACCTCCGGCGGTTGCAGCAGCAGCCCCTCCGAAAGCCGCCGCAGCAGCCCCTCCGAAAGCCGCCGCAACAGTAGCACCTCCGAAAGCCGCCGCAACAGTAGCACCTCCGAAAGCCGCCGCAACAGTAGCACCTCCGAAAGCCGCCGCAACAGTAGCACCTCCGAAAGCCGCCGCTGCAGCACCTCCGAAAGCCGCAGCTACACCTCCGGCGGCCGCAGCAGCAGCGCTGTCAGGTCAACCAAAAATGCTGTCACCACCTCCGAAGCCTGTTCCTCCGAAACCCGCAATCTCATCTCCCCCACCAAACCAAATGAAGAAACCAGCATTTTCATCTCCCCCACCAAACCAAATGAAGAAACCAGCGTTTTCATCTCCCCCACCAAACCAAATGAATAGGAACCAGCAAAGAGCAGGACCAGGCAACGCCAATGGAAATGGGCATAAATCTGCACCCTTTAACAAAAAACCTGAATCTCAGAATACTTCAATGGAGGCCGAGGAAGCCCAGCACCCCAAGGTTAGTAAGGACGCCAGTCACACTAACATTCCGTAATTAGTATGTTAACTAGCTACTGTATTTTAGCTAATGTTAGCTATGCAGATGTGTTATGTTAAATACAAGTGGATCCACTGAGCTAGTAAAGCTTTCCGTTCAAAACGAAACACTCTGCGGATTTATCCAGCGAACGTTAGCTAATTAAGCTAGGTGGCTAACTGTTACATGGGAGACACGTCGGCCATTTTGTGTGAGAATTTAGCGACGACGATGTGTATACTTTGATATATATTTTTTTAAACCACGGGTACATTTCGACTGAAAGCTGATTTCTATATAATCATCCACACGACGCGGTTAACAAGCGCATGGAAGAAGCCACTGAGAAGACGCAAACTAAAAGTTGGGCCTTTTTCCTCAACTGTGGGGGGTGTAAACCGATTGAGTAACATGTCTATACCCTAGCTAGTTAGTACTAACTGGGTCCTTTGTCCCCGTGATAATTTCATACAATCCAAATAGCTGATCTTATCCCAACTACTTTTACATTTTGGTTTTGTTTAACTACGGTTAAGGTTAATTACAAGTAATGTTCTAGTAACATTATCATTGATATTTTGGTATTGGAAACTGAACGTTGTCTCTGTAGGAGTTGAGAGCGACGTTGTCATCGCTGCGCAGACCTGGCGAGAAGACATACACTCAACGATGCCGCCTTTTCATTGGAAATCTTCCCAATGATATCTCAGATGACACATTCAAGAAGCTGTTTGCGAAGTATGGCGAGCCCAGTGAGATATTCATCAACAAAAACAAAGGCTTTGGCTTCATACGCCTGGTAAGTGCACCACACTGTGGTTGCATGATTTTAGTAGTTGGCTCTACCATAAAGTCATTTTTTGGTGTTTATTGCCCCCTCTAGTTACAGTTTAAAAGCATTTCTACCATTCCAGGAATCCCGTGCATTGGCTGAGATAGCAAAAGCTGAGCTGGATGATGTGCCCATGAAAGGCAGACCGCTTCGGGTGCGCTTTGCAACTCACTCTGCTGCACTGTCTGTGAAGAACTTGTCACCTTTTGTTTCCAATGAGCTACTGGAGGAGGCCTTCTCCCAGTTTGGAGTGGTAGAGAGAGCTGTGGTAATTGTAGATGATCGCGGGCGCTCCACTGGCAAGGGCATTGTTGAATTTGCCTCTAAGCCTGCTGCACGAAAGGCCCTGGATCGTTGCAACGATGGTGTCTTCTTGCTCACCACGTAAGTTATATACATCTATTTGGCAACATTAAGTAGAGCATGAATGCACATGAAGCTTTCTCCTAATGGCTCATGCTTTTGCACTGTAATTGATACTCTTAATGTCTTAGGTCACCTCGTCCAATTGTCGTTGAGCCTCTTGAACAATATGATGATGAGGATGGTCTACCAGAGAAACTGGCCCAGAAGAACCACAACTATCATAAGTAATCCTCACTTCATATAACTAAATGGCTTTAATTCAATAGCATATGGGATTTTGTGCTTGATTGGTGTGCGTATTTTGTTTTCTTATTACCACACCCACAGTATACCTTTGTGATCTTATGCTCATTTTGAGTTGAGAATTGGAAATATAGCTATTGTAGCCAGGTGCTGCCCGGGTGGATCTTTTCATGCAAATTGCGCTGCTAACCCTATCATTCCCGAGATTCCAGCAATCTGCTTTTCATTTATCTGCATGTCCATATTTACCCAAACAATGAAGTGTTATACCATTTTTCTATTCAGGACAACAAGGGCTACAAGTAGACAAAAAAACATTTAGACATAAACCGTTGCATTCCTGGGTTTTATTGGCAAATGTAAAAAAATTAATAAAATAAGCACAGCCAAAGCAAAAATCTGCCGCAAAGGAATTTGTACGAATCATAGAGCTAAATGTGACGTGTTCGTGAGTCTCCGCTTTTAATAGTTTGTATTAAAAACACGGACCCAGCCTCCCGGGTGGCGCAGTGCTGGGTTCGAGCCCAGGCTCTGTCGCAGCCGGCCGTGACCGGGAGGCACATGGGGCTGCGCGCAATTGGCCCAGCGTTGTCCAGGTTGGGGAGGGTTTGGCCGAAAGGGATATCCTTGTCTCATCGCGCACTAGCGACTCCTGTGGCGCCCGGGCACAGTGCACGCTGACCAGGTCGCCAGGTGTACAGTGTTTCCTCCGACACATTGGTGCGGCTGGCTTCCGGGTTGGATGTGCATTGTGTCAAGAAGCAGTGTGGTTGGGTTGTTTCGGAGGACGCTTGGCTCTCGACCTTCGCCTCTCCCGAGTTCGTACGGGAGTTGCAGCGATGAGACAAGACTGTAACTACTACCAATCGGGTCCCGCAGGGATCCGCCCATTTCCCACCAACACCGCATCACACAGACGAATGGTTGGTATCTACGGATGCATAAATAGACAAATCCAATGCCACAACCCACAAGTCTGTAGGTCAAACAACACAATGTTTAAGAAGGGTTATAAGTCGGGCATGCGTTAAGGTGGGACTCGTTGGGCTAAAGTGCTTACCAGATGTTGGGTTGGCAGGTGAGACAGCTGTTAAAATCCTCTCCAGTTGATTTTCTGATAAAATGTTTACCTATGTTGAGTACCCCTCTATATACATCTTGGTTACAACTTTCTATTCTAACAACTTGTGGCTGCAGGGAGCGGGAGGAGCCGCCCAGGTTTGCCCGTCCTGGCACGTTTGAGTTTGAGTACTCTAAGCGCTGGAAGTCCCTGGACGACATGGAGAAGCAGCAGCGGCAGCAGGTGGAGAAGAACATTCGCGAAGCCCGCGAGAAACTGGAGGGAGAGATGGACGATGCGTTCCATGTGCACCAGGCCAACATGATCCGCCAAGGCAAGTTTAGCTTGGGACAGACGACCACCTTTCAAAATAGAAAAGCATTTAGCAGTGTCTTACATGTATGTTCTTGCACTCTGTTTAGATCTGCTGAGGCGGGAGGAGGAACTACGGCGCATGGAAGAGATGCATAGTGCAGAGATGCAGAAGAGGAAAGAGATGCAGCTCAGGTATTGAAACTTGTTTGAGTCACTTTTTGTTCCACAATTTATTAATTGGAGTGTTACTGAAACTTGGCAGTGTGCATAACAGGCAGGAGGAGGAGCGTCGCCTACGCGAGGAAGAGATGCTTCGCCAGAGGGAGATTGAGGAGCAAATGCGCCGCAAGCGTGAGGAGGCCTACAGAAGTGGAAACTTCATGGACAATGTAAGTTAAGCTGAGATGGACAATTTGTAAGTCGCTCTGGATAAGAGCGTCTGCTAAATGACTTAAATGTAAATGTAAGTTAAGCTGAGCAGAGTATCATACAACCATTCAGATCTTGACATTTGCAACTGAGCTGCGTCTTCTTACTGTCTTGATTTCAGAGGGATATGAGAATGACTCAGGGTGGTGCCATGGGCATGGCTGGTGAGTAGTATATCTTATAACAATTTGTTTTCATGAATTGTAATTTGTGTCTTGTGTTCTTGCAACCCATATCTTGAATTTCAGCTGGTTCCAGAAATGTGTTTTGAAACAAGAGTACGGAGTTTGACTGCTTTTATAAAAGCATATGACAACATTGCCCCTTAAGGGCTGCCCTGACTCTCATTTTAATTTATGACGTGTAGTCCTGTTGTCCCTACTAGAAAATCAATTTGGCTCACCCAACCAGAAGTTCCCCATGGGACACCAAGGCATGGGGGGACCCAGCGCTGGGGGAGCCATGATTCCCAACGAAATGGTAATGTATTCCAAATGGATTCCAACACTAATAGGGCCCAGTTGAGTGTGGGTTTTTCCACTGCTTGCTGTAGTTGTCATCAGGGAGAGTGAAGTAGATGGTTTCGCTCCGGTCGGCCAAGTTTGGAAGCGTGTGGAAGAAATGAAGCTTGTTTGCATCTTCTGAGGCGTCTCTGCCATGTTGAGATTAAATTTGTGCTCAACGGCTGTTTTCAGCAACAGCATGTTACCTCAGTTCCTCTATTCTTACAGCCTGTATTTCAGCTGAAAAGAATCAACCTGTACTAAACCCGGTGAATTGTGTTCCAGTGCTTTCTCAAAGCTACTTCGTGTAATGGACCAGTTGCAAGCCCTGTCTTGTGAGCCAGACAGGCACTTTTTCTTGGCAAGTGGAAAGATGTCACCCGGCAGCATTTTTTTTGTGGCAATTTGTGGATTTAGAACTTTCCCATACACTCATTGAACTTCATGCTATCACATGAAATGGTACAGATGCTGTCTTGGTGTAACCTGGAAATATTGTTAGGGGCCTCAGTGTGAAAAGTGAACTTCCTGCAATGTTCTCTTGTGGCATGGATTGACTACCTAGTTGTTGTAACATTTGCCCAGCCACCACCTTGTCCAAGCAATTCAAATGAAGGGTTTTAGTACAGGTTGCTTTATGAAGCAAATGTCTCTTGACATACCATTAAGCTAATGGGAAAGCTCCTTAGTGCAACTTGCATAACAGAATATGAAGAACTGAGGATGACAGGCATTGCATTGACTGCTTAGAACCGTGTGCTATTTGTACCCTGTGGGTGAAACCCTCTAAGGCCCAGAATGTGATGAAGGCATCCGCGTTAGGCCTATGGCAGGCAGGTGTATTAATGTCCTTTTTTATGTTATAGGCTAAATGCAATTAATAAGTGAAATATCTGGTAACTTCCTTAAATGGTCTGACGCAAAGCTGTTAAGTCCATTTTTAGAAGGTATACAGCTTGTTTTGTATGAGTTAACTTTTTATACTGTCAAGGATCTATCAATTCGTGTAATGGCACACGGCCGCTTTGACGCAAGGGTGGCAAAACAATCTGGCAGGAAAAACAGCACAACAGGTCGGCCACTTTTGCTATAGGTGAGCAGATGTTGCTTTTCGATACTGGATGTGTCTTACTGATAGCTCCACGTGTCAGTTTTTCTGTTCTTCAGTGCAAGCAATGCAAAATGAACCCACCTTTTTATAGTGCAGGGATCGCATAGGGAAGGTAAGATTACTCTGAAGGGAAGATGGCTAGTAGATATGTTACTGTCTGGTCTTGCCGCTACACACATGGACGCAATGACACATCGGGATGTCATTTATTGAAGTTGACATTAGAACTACAATTAATTGACCACGCATTTATTAGTTTGAAGAAAATGGCTGATATGGCTATGCCGGCCTTACCTAAGCCTGCTTTTGTTAGGCAAATTGTGTCCAAATGGAATCAACAGTTAATACAATTTTTACGCCATGTGCCTAGATCAACATACTTGTAGGTGAACATTCATTTTTAGAGTTTAGGCATTTTAAAGTGTGGAACATGGCTTAATTCAAACAAGTCTTCTGAATATGACTGGGGTAAAAGGTCTACAAATGTTTAGGGCACATTAAAGGACATTATTCCTATATCGGAAGTAAATCTCTATTTTTGATGTAAAACTGAAATGTTCTAGAAGGGTCCAGACTAGAGGTCAACTGATTAATCGGCATGGCAGATCAATTGGGGCCGATTTCAAGTTTTCATAACAATCGGTAAGCGGCCTTTTTGGACGCCGATTACATTGTAATCCACAAGGAAACTGCGTGGCAAGCTGACCACCTGTTACGTGAGTGCAGCGTCAATAGGACCTTGTGGTTGCAAGGGGCCAGGTAAGTTGCTAGCTAGCATTAAACTTATCTTGTAAAAAAAAAAAAACATCAATCTTCACATGATCACTAGTTAACTACACATGGTTGATATTACTAGTTTAACTAACTTGTCCTGCGTTGCATGTAATCAATGCAGTGCCTGATAATTTATCATTGAATCACAGCCTACTTCAATTTCGCCAAATGGGTGATTTAACAAAAGCGCATTCGCGAAAAAGCACAATCGTTGCACATGTACCTAACCATAAACATCAATGCCGTAAGATCAATACACAGAAGTGTTCATTTTTAAACCTGCATATTTAGTTGATATTGCCTGCAAACATTACATTTATTTTAACTAGGGAAATTGTCACATCTCTTGCATATACCCTGACTCTGCTTGCACTGAACGCAACAGTTTGTGCCACCTGGCTCATTGCAAACTGAACTAAGTTGCCAGAATTCTACATAATTAGTACATGACATTGAAGGTTGTGCAATGTAATAGCGATATTTAAAGTTGGGGTTGCCACCTGTTCAATAAAATACGGAGCGGTTCCGTATTTCACTGAAGAATAAACGTTTTGTTTTCTAAATGATAGTTTCCGGATTTGACCATATTAATGTCCAAGGGTTTGTATTTCTGTGTTATAGTCTATGATTTGATAGAGCAGTCTGACTGAGCGGTGGTAGCAAGCTCGTAAGCATTCATTCAACCAACACTTTACTGCGTTTGCCAGCAGCTCTTAGCAGTGCTTGAAACACAGCACTGTTTTTGACTTCAAGCCTATCAACTCCTGAGATTAGGCTGGTAATACTAAAGTGCCTATAAAAACATCCAATAGTCAAAAATATAGGAAATACAAATGGTATAGAGAGAAATAGTTGACGAGTCATAACTTAAGTAAAAAAATAAGTGTTCATTGTTCATTCAGTATTGTTTAAATTGTCATTATATAAATAAATAGACCGATTTAATCGGTAAAGGCTTTTTTTGGTCCTCCAATAATCGGTGTCGGCGTTGAAAAATCGTAATCGGTCGACCTCTAGTCCAGACACCCAATGTGAAGTGGCTTGTTTTGAAAAATTTACCCCAGCCGCGATACACTTCCTCGGTGCTCCTTGTGTCGTATCAGGGCACGCCAAAGACATGAACAAAAGCACCCAAACACATCCATTTAGTATAGTTATGTAGGTCTTTAATGTTGTACACAATTTGTTTCCCTTAACTTTTTCCGCAATGTTGTGATCCATTTTTGAGTCGTGCTGTTTACCTCACGCAGCTTTGCAGGCTGAGCCTTTCCCTATAGTACATGGACACAGACCGCGCAACACAGCTGGTAAAAGAAATGGTTTGAGTCAAAGAAATGGAACATAACGTTGTGGATAAAGTTCGGAATGTCATGTGTACAACATCTAAAGACCTACGTTAATATACTGACAGCTTGTCTGTTTCTAAAATTACATGTTTTTTGTTGTGTTTGTTCATGTCTTTTGCAATTTCTCATGCTGCGCAGTGAGGAAGTGAAGGACCCTTCTAAAACATTCCATATGCATAAAACATTGAGATTTACTTTTTGGGGGAGCAGGGTGGACATTTGTGTATATGCAAAATGGAACATTGTCTTTTCATCCAGGAACTGCAGTAGATAATCTGGATTTGCCACAACCGCTGTGAAACTTCAGTTTTGAGTCTTAACCAATATGGACCTATTTTGTGTCACCTACTGGTATATTTCCAAATATGTGATGGTTATTAAATTGTAGAAGGTTTGGTTGGTGAAATGGCACTCTGTAAAGCGAAGACCCTGCAAATAACATGGCAGGATTAGGCTAATGAACATCTACTTAAATTAGTGCTAGCCTATTGGCGAGCCCGTAGACTCGCTTACACTTGTAGTTTGTAATGTGAAATTTACCCCCCCCCTCCCGGTTCAGTGTTTCACTAAAGCCATGAACGCTTCAAGATTAACAAATGGGTAAGACTTCATGTGGGCTCATTGATTAAAATCAAATTTTTCCCACTATTTTACTGCCATTTGAAAGGTCATCAATACTGTAGTCGTGCAGTGATATCCTACTAGTGTGTTTTAAGCAAAAGAGGCAACGCGAGCAACAGATTTACAGCTATATTGTTAAATAGGCCTGATATAGTTCTACACAAAGAATTTTAAGGTGGAATTGTAGCGCTGAAGTGCTTTTATTGTCGGGCCTACCTGTAGGTTTTGGCATTATATGTAACCGTTGGGCCATAGCAAGCTGGCAGTCTTCCCCAAAATGCTCCACATGATGCCAGTAGTGAATGATGTAGCCCAGCCTTTTGGCATGCACAGCAGACTATGGTAGGACCTAACTAACGAAAACATTACCCTTTCTTCCTTCTCTGTATGTTACCTGTGGCACCTGTGGATCTGCGTATTGGAACTATTTCAACGAACGTTTCCCTTGGACATGTCTGCTGCTGTTTATTTTGTCATGGCTCTCAAACAAACCCAATTCTCTACCCCCTCCCCTGAATATGGACTTGAACTGTGTGCACCGCACTGCTCTCCCCTCGCCCCCTCCAATCTGTCTCCTTGGTATGGTTGTTAATCCCTATAGCGAAATGAGCGAAACTTCCCTCAGGGAGGCCGGGGGGGACTGGGTCCTAACAACCAAGGGTTTGGCAGGGTCCGTGAGGAGTTTGATGGGCCTGCCAAGAAGCCCCGCTTCTAAATCTGTTCAGTGTCATTCATAGCAGCGTTTTTGTGTAGATTCTCTGAACATCTTCACATTGAGTCATAATTGTTGTATTTAAGTTGAAAGTGTTCTTGCATTTTAGCCTGAAGACTCATTCATTTTTATGGCAAGTTAGGTTTTTTCTTTTTTTGATTTTGTATTTGGAGTAGTGTGAAATTAACACATTGGTCACCCTCAGTGATCATAACGCTTTCTCACCTATGTATAACTTTCTTTCCAGTTGTATCATGCTCTGTGACTCGTGTCGTAAATGGTGATAAATGTCAACTTCTCACCTTTCTCAATGGCTGTGTTTTGTGCCATTTAAGATTTGAAGTAAAAACATGTAACTTTACAATAAAGACTTCAGTTGGTTCTCTCCAAACCCTCTTAAAGTTTATTTTAGCCCTTAGGATAACTAAATAAGCCCAGCAAGAGTTTTCAAGCCTTTTGCTCTAGCCGTCATCTATTAAGTGGGTCAATTATTGACTAATATATTGTCTAGCATACCCTGGATTTAGTATGTTGTAATGCCTGGGGGTGACTTTAATGTTATTCATCACCATGTTCCCATGTGAATGAAATTGAACAAATATGCATACTGAGACAGTATTGCTAAAGCCAAGAAAGTTGACATTTTAGAGCAGCACAGTTAGTCCAAGTAGAAATTGTACTTGTAGGGCCCAATGTTGACAACGGAAATAAGTAGTCCTGGTGTCAAACGCGACTAATGTTTCTAGAAGAAAAAAATATATAAAAAAATAATCTGGAATTAGTAATGCCCTTAGAAAGTCTCAGTTAAAATGAAAGTTTCGGTTCAGTTTTTCAACTTTCATTAACAATTGCTTTAAACGTATTTTGTCTAGCCCTAATTTAAGTGATATGGTTTTTGACAACTGTTTCTTTGGCGTTGATAAAAAGGAGTTTTGTTGGCCTCATTGAACCAAGGTCCAAAGGTCCACCTTGACCTGCGCTAATGTTTAAAAGCAGCACTTCATAAGTCTCTTGACATTGCAATATGTAATCTGTTACATTCCAATGAATGTATCATACAAGAGAATGTATGAAAAGGATCTATGAATCTTACCCTAAGTAATTCTAGTTCCAGCCACGTCTGACGTGTGCAAGTCATAATTCAACTGGTCATGTTACGAGAAACTGTCAGGGGGACCGGTAGCGTGTGCTTTTGCCCTCAATGCTAACGTAGAACTTTTCAGCCTCCTTTTTATTTATGGCTCTTTCCCTGGATTTCTTTAGTAGCTCTCCTATCCTAAGCACTGATGATAAACCAAGAGTGGTGTGAACTGATTCATTCCAGCGAGTACCACTGTCATTTTGAATTTTCACATGCAGATTAGACAACTAAGTCAAACCATCATGGAAGCGTTAAAGGGGTAGTTTCGGGAGCCACTGCTAGCGTTTGTGCTAGCTTAGCGCAAAGACTGGAAGTCTTGATGTTACCTGTACCTGAATTTCCCATCTTTGCGCTAAGCTATTTAGCATTGGCTTGCTAAACTACCTCTTCAATCTGGATGCATAGACCAATGGTAGCCAGAAGTTCACCTGACTCTGGGGAATTAAATAATGGGCTCAGACTTTCCCTAGGATTAGGGCAGATTGACAGTTTTTAACTAATTATCTTTCACACATTTACGAAGATGCGTTATGAAAGTGCCAGCCCTTTGCAACAATTTTTTAATAAAAAAAAAAAAAGTCTGATTATACCTCTAAATCTATTTTCCAACAGACTTAAGGCGACACACACCAAAGGGTAGATATGTCAGCATTTAAAAAATTGCCAAGAAGACTACAAAGAATGTAACATTTTCCGTGTAGGAACATTTCTTTATTGAAGAACTTGCTCCTCCTAGTTAGAAAATTCTCACCCTTTTCAAAAAGATATATATATATATTTTTTTTTTTTTACATCGTTATGGAAATGCCAACAGTCACTATGTAGGTGAATGCACCAATTTGTAAGTCGCTCTGGATAAGAGCGTCTGCTAAATGACTTAAATGTAAATGTAATGTAAACTCAATAGGCTCTTACAATTTCGGCAAAATTTCTACCTCAACAATTACAGCAAAAAGATCGATCATGGTTGTGGAGCATGTTAATTAAATGACTAAACATTCAGTTTATCTAACCCGTTGTCTACTCAAATATCTGATTGAGTACCTTGACAAAAGTAATGTAAACCATTCAATGTTTCTATGTTTTCTGTACATTTCTTCTTTGACAGGTTTCGCCACCTTATTAAAGGTTGCAGTGTGCAAGGAGACCTTTCTAAATCAATAGATCATAGGCCTAACCGAGTAGCACTTAATACAGTTTACTCCTATGACTTGTCTTAAACAGACCAACCTGATGAAGACAGTCTTGCCTTAGTGAAGAGTTGGCAGTTAAGGTTCAGTATTGTAACAGGGTACCAGTTGGTGAAATAGTTTTGATTTAACAACTGATTGGAACAGACACCCCATCTCATATTCTTACTGGGTGTTATTGCCAGTGGATCTAGGTGATTTGGGAGACTATGGGATCCAGTTTGGCTGAATAACAAGACCAATGATTGAATCTGGCACTGTTTGTTAGGGTGTGTTTCTAGGTGAACTCTTGTCAGCTCTTGCTGGACTACTCACCAAGTTGGTCAACTTACGTACTAATGTAGGCCTACAGGCAACTCAGTTGGATATAGGCCCAGTAGTGCAATATACTGAGAAAGATCTGACCATTTTAAATGGAATTTTGACTTGATCTGTGGAGATCTGATGTTAACAAAGAATTACCAGGGGTTGCTTTATTTTAGCTTCTTGGGCTGCGTTTACAGGCAGACCAATTCTGTTATTTGTCCCACTAATTGGTATTTTGACATCAGATCTTTTCAGAGCTGGTCTGATTCGTCAAAATAATAATTAGTGAGAAAATAATCAGAATTAGGCTGCCTGCCTAAACGCAGCCATAGTATCATACTCTTACGTTTGCAGATGGAATCACAGATCAGGACACAAACTAATGGTTAAAATATATATTGCTAGCTTTGTTTATATGCACCTGTAGTGGGGATGTAGACCAACCATTAGTGTTTTATATATATATATATATACTGAACAAGAATATAAACTCAACATGCAACAATTTCAAAGATTTTACTGAATTAGGTCACTTAAGAAATTTTGGCAACAGAAATAAAGTAATTAGGCCCTAATGTATGTATTTCACATGACTTTGCAGGGGTAAAGCCATGGGAAGGCATAGGCCCACCCATTTAGGAGCCAGGCCAAGCATAGTTAGTTTTTCCCTACAAAAGGGCTTTATTACAGACATACTTGTCAGTTTCATAAGCTGTCCGGGTGGCTGGTCTCTGATCCCGCAGGTGAAGAAGCCAGATGTGGAGGTCCTGGGCTGGCGTGGTTACATGCGGTTGTGAGGCCGGTGTGACAACTGCGTATTTTATTGGCCCCTTATTGTCCCCAGTACAAGGTGCACCTGTGTAATCAGCTACTTCATATGGTACACCTGGTGGATGGATTGTTTTAGCAATGGAGGAATGCTCACTAACAGGGATGTAACCAAATTGGTGCACAAAATTTGAGATGTGCCTTTGGTGCGTGTGGGTCTTTTATTTTAGCTCATGGGACCAACACTTTACATGTTGCGTTTTATATTTTTGTTCAGTATATCTATTTTTAGAATAGTGTTGTCCTGGCTTTGTATGGATTATGGAAGTACTCCACTCTGATAGTTTTGTATCAAAGACCTTGTATAACCGATGGAAGTCTTTGGTAGACCTTCCCCTTATTCCCCGTCACCCTTCAGCAGACTCAGGAGACCTGCGTACCTATAAGGAGAGAGAGGCTTGTCTTTTTCAAGTGTCTTGAGTGCATGGGGGTGCAGTAGCTGTGCAATAAAGTCCAACAGCCAGCCTGCCCCATTCCACAGTAGAGGCTCCGGCAGTTGGTTACGTTGAGGATCAGTAGTTCTGCAGAAGTCAATGGACAGTAGAGCCTGGACTTGTGTGCAGCGAGAGGTATGCTTACAGAGCCACTGAGAAGGTAAGTGTTCCTGTTTTATGATTTGTTTAAATGCCAAACTTAACTGCTCTAACTTCCTCTGTCACGTAATGTGACGATACAGGGGTTCTGGCATCACACTTCTGAAAAATGGAATCACAGTGCAGTACTTGTTCCTCCCTCCTGTATGTGAACTTGTGGCAGTGTTTGTGTTTTTTAGCCTGTGCAGTATCTGATATTTTCCCTTTCATTTTTTGACCAAAGCTGGTCTCTGTATGAAACGAGCTGTATATGGATGGCTGTGTCACTGGCTCAACAATGAATAGTGAATGATGGTGTATACCCTCAACTCTACTTTAGTGCAGTCAACACAACTCCTTTTGCAGATACTTCTCTTTTAAGCTGTAATGACCTTTTGAAACAAAGTGCAAAGTTCTCACAAACGTATTGCCGGGGGGGGGGGGGGGGGGGGGGGGGGGGGGTTGGATTTAGCTGGCATTAGGATTTTGGCATTGAATTCATGGCTTCCTTGGCACTGTAGAAGGGACTCGTAACCAATTGGTAGTCACAAGAAATCGTTGTCGGTGGGCGGCGCTTTATTGTTTATCCTATTCATGACATGCTATTTGATCAAGTAATAGAAGTGATTTGTGAAGCTTTTCCTTTGTAATACTAGGGAAACACTGGACAACAGCATTTACTTTGCCTATATTGCAAACCTTGATACAGTAGCCTACATTTAGACCTAGGCCAAAATGTTGCAAGTAAGGTGTATCGTAGTACTCGAGCACAGGACTCTGACTCAAGTCGGACTAGTTATTTGCAATAGCGATAGTGTTGATGTAAACAATATTCAGAGCTTGACATTTGTTCTGGGGGGTGGTGGTTTGTCTGGAGAAATGAGAATCTTCCTTTTGACATTCTTTTTTTTTTCTTTTTTTTACTTGATGTGTGCTCTACATGGACTGGCTTGTTTGGGAGTCTGCAATGCAACACTGGCTAGCGATATTTTCCCTGTCCATTTCAATATTAAGGCAAGACTCAGAAGGACCTCTAGCGAGTCAATGTATTATCATATTTCAGACTGTCTGAATACCCATACTAGCGTACTACATACTTTACTCATCGTTGCATACCGTTTAGTAAAAAGTATGATGCATGCGGCTCCTGAGTAGGTGGGCGGGGCCAAGTGTGGGTGGATTTTTCCTAATTCAACAGACAGGCATTGAATTAACCAGCCTGGTAATGGATAATTTCCAATTCAATATATTTATCTTAATTAGGGCTGTCCAGACTTTAAAAAATATTGGTTGACTGAGTCGTCTGTTCATTTGACACTTTTTTTTAAATGTTGAATTTTTTTATTCTTCTGTGTATATAGACAACCAGCAGAAAAAGACCTTAACAATTCTCCTGCTGGCTTTTGCAGATTCTGCCATTACTCTCCTGAAGTTGCCAGTAATGGGCTACACAGTTAGCCACCTTTTTTTTTTTTCTCCCTTGTGTGGAATACCTATATATTTTTACCGATCTATGTGCCAGATTTGGTTTTCATATGCATATTTTCCTCTAACAGTTTCATTTCATTAATCATCTCTTCATATTTCCAAATCATTGTCATGGTCTACTCAACATTCTATGTAAATGATACAAACTGAAAGCCAACAAAAACATTGCAACTTGTAGGTAGAGCATATATTTTAAATCCTATAAAGCACATTGGCTATGCATGGGCCTGTCTGCAATGAACTTGAAACATTGTATCAACTTAACTTGGGTCAGGCCCAGAGACTTGCACTAGCGAACATTGCGCAAAATATTCTGGGCCCTCAGTTTCCTGTGCCAGTGAGCTCAGGACAGACACAGCTGAAGGCTATTTGCGCAAGAGATGAGAAGCAGTGCTTGACTTGGGCAGGAGCTGAGTACCGGCACCTCAAATGTTCTACTGCTTAAGCTCCCGTTTGTCTTTTATAGAATATTAGGTCAAAAGATTTTGTGGAGTTCCTGCACCTAAAAATAAACAGTACCGTAACCTATTTCAGTCCAAGTCGAGCACTGATAAAATATTCTATCTGATTTTAATTCTTATGTGTCCACCAGATCAGCGCATGCCTTTTCTGTTAATATTTTTTAAATGCATTGAGGAACTATAGTCATTCTCAATGGATATAAAAACCGCCTTTGTTACCTTGCTGTTTGAGTTGAAGGAAATGTTTACTTTGACTAGCTCCACAGCTCATTGGTGTGTTAAGCCAATTTAGAAATAATATCAGATCTCCAAATGGACACTTTATATGGGCTGCAATTTCTGAGGCTGGTTACTCTAATGAACTTGTCCTCTGCAGCAGAGGTAACTCTGGGTCTTTCCTGTGGCAGTCCTCAGAGCCATTTTCATTATAGCGCTTGATGGTTTTTGCAACGGCACTCAAAGTTTTTAATGTTCCGTACTGACTGACCTTCATGTCTTAAAGTAATGCTGGACTGTCGTTTCTCTTTGCTTATTTGAGCTGTTCTTGCCGTAATATGGAGTTGTCTTTTACCAAATAGGGCTATCTTCTGTATACCACCCCTGCCTTTTCACAACACAAATGATTGGCTCAAACGCATTAAGAAGTCAAAGAAATTCCACAAATGAACTTTTAACAAGGTACACCTGTGAATTGAAATGCATTCCAGGTGACTACCTCATGAAACTGGTTGAGAAAATGCCAAGTGTGCAAAGTCTCATCAAGGCAAAGTGTGGATACTTTGAAGAATCTCATATTTTGATTTAACACCTTTGGTTACTACACGATTCCATTTGTGTTATTTAATAGTTTTGAGGTCTTCACTATTATTTTACAATGTAGACAATAGTCAAAGGAAAACCCCTGGAATGAGTAGGTGTGTAACTTTATGCTACTGAGCAACTAAATAAATAATCTTGGCGTTTCCACAACTCTGTCCTCAACAATACACAGCTGATTTTATTTAAAAAAAAAAAACATTTTTTATTAAATGATCAAAGCTTGAGGATTAGTTGATTATTTCAATCAGCTGTGTAATGCTGGGGCAAAAACCAAAACATGCACCCCTTGGTGTTTTGGGAAACTCTGGTGTATGTGTCTAGTAACTGCATAGGGTCAGTGCAGATAGTTTGGGTACCATTGACTATTTAGTGGTCTAATGAAGCTGTCTGAGCCTGTTGGTCCGCGAGCCGATGCTTCGGTACTGTTTGCCGGACGGTAGCAGAGTGAAGTCTGTCTTGTGTGGCAGCAGTCTTTGGCAATTTTTGGGACACCTTCTGACACCACTGGTCAGCAACATAATACACTAAAGCACTGTTCATTGGGACCGAGATGATGATGATGATGATGACTGCAACAGCTTGATCATAAATGTTTAATGTTAAAATCAGGAGGCCTGATTTAAAAAAATTTTTTTATATATATATATATAATAATTATACATGACGTCAACCCAGACACATCCCGAGTCCCCGGTGCCGACACATTCAGTAATCAAAAAGATGGTTTAGTATTTAGTAAGAACAGAATACACTTTTCCATGAGAACAGATCAACTTTTGGTTTCAAAGATTTAGCCTACGGTGCAATACTTGGTCATTTTAAGGTGGACAAACTACTTAGCCTACATTTTTTGAACACCACCGCAGAAGCATCGCTATTTGACGTCTTCCGAATTAAGTGGGTTAGTTTTGTTTGACTACTTGAAGAGAACCTATACCTCGCAGTCCACCTGTTCCAATGCAGTATGGGAAAGTGCATCGAATTCTACTAAATAAAGAGCCAGAATTTGTGTAACATTCTGTCATTTAAACCATACTATTTACAAAAATTAACATGTTATAACATTCTATTTTCTCACACTGAGAACGAGTCATGTGAGATTGTATTCTTTCCCACTATTTGATTTCGGTAGTGCATCCCCATATCTAATTGGTCAGCTGAAATGAGTATGACATCAGTTTTTTTTTTTAAGTATACTTATCAGTATGTTGCATACTATTGAATAGTTTTTTTGCGTACTTAGCCTATTTAGGACGCAAGTATGGGTATTCGGACATGTCCACAGTATTCTCAATGTAGAAATACTAGAGCAGTGAATTGTACTAATATTTGGGGTCTTCGTCATAGGCAGAAATGCTGTCTTGTCAAGTAGCAGTAGCCTGTTCTTTTGGGGGACATACATGATCGGCAACATCCAATTTTCATGGTTGTACTGCTCTTTACTCATGGTCTTACACTTTCATTTGTTCCCCTAGGTAAATTAGGAAGGTTTTAGTTTAATGTGACTTTTGTTCGACCCAGCTTTAATTTATTTACTGTGAGGTAGTAATGGTAATAATAATCACCTTACTGATTTAGGGAACAGCCTAACTTATGTAGAATGTAAGTTTGGTGTATTGCTAAGCTCAACTAGAACATGTTAATCCACTGGGCTGTTCTTGGGTGGGGTGGACAGTCAGGAGACTGGGTTTGGGTCTATCTGCGTCATTTACGACCTAGATATGCATAAAGAGACCTTTACTTTAGTGTGGCAGCTGCCATAAAGGCATTTTCTCTCTCCTGTGTTTTGAAATGATCTGTGGCACTGTCAAGAAATGGCCGCCGGTTTTTCTTCCCCGTTTTTTCCCCGTTGTGCATTTCATGCGTCAAAGTATCGTCAATTGTCCTTATCAGTGACATTCTCAAGCCAGTGACCAGCCAGCCAATCCATTGTAAAGGGTTCTTCTGTACAGTTCACCAGGACTGTGCCAACCTTGGTGTAGCAGCTTGTATGTAAACGGTGTCTCACGCAGCAAACTTAGTGTTGGTGATCTTGGACTAAGCGTCTTGTGTAGAGAACTACCATGAGCAGTGAAATCAGCCCTAGGGCTGTCGAGTGTGTCTGTCTGCACTGTGATCCATTTACCCTCGGAGGTCTTTTTGAGTGGCCAGTCTGCTTCTCCGTATCCCCTTCAGAGTGTGATGCCAGAACTACCCTCCAGGGCCTTAGGGCTGCTACTGGAAGGGCTATGCCCTTTCCAAACTCGTTCTGCAAGACCGACATCGCAAATTCCCATCGTGATGTATAAGGTGAAAGCGTCTTCATAGGTGCAACTCCTGACGTTTTGGGGATTTGCTATAACAATACTTTTCCCGTGTAAACCAAGTCAAGCTTACCTTGCTTTGTAACCGTTTCCAGTTCTCACGTATTTGCATGATGGGTGTCATGGCTTTACGCATTTGCCTGTTACCACAGAAGTTACAAAAAACATTAGCTATAAAGTGACCTAGGCTATATACTTACTACTTGTCAAAATGCACCCGTATTATTGGGTTTGCGCTTTTTTTATGTATGTCTTTTTGGCACAAGTTCTTTATTTTCACATTTTACAGTATGTCAGTCAATTAAATCTAGTGCATGCCTGTACTATAGTTTTAGTAATTTTAAATTCCCATAAACATCCTCTACATCCATGTAGTTTAGCACTCAATTCCACAGCTACTTGTATAGAAATGTCTTAGGGTCACTTTCCCAAGTTCCTAGCTTCGAACTCATTGTTTCTCTCTTACTGCAGGGGCCTCGGGTGATTGTAGGAGGCTGATGAGCTGCTCCTGGTCTAACATATGGTAAGCTACCTCCCGAGTGGCTAGGTGGATGACTGTCATTGCACCAAAGGGCAAATACTAGTCTGAATTGATGTAATGTTGCAGAGGCATTGTGTACCTCTTTGAAGCATTTGTCTCTTAACCCGTAAGTCTAAGCCCTTGCTAAGCCGGGGGGATGGTTCTACTAAGCTATATGGAATTTAAGGATCATTTAGCTATTTTAATTTTAAGACTAAGTATGAAATTAAAGTATTTTTAGCCTTACTGTTATTAGCCCATACACATCTAAGAGAAGTTTGTTCTGAAGTCTGTTTAGTATCTCTCAGATACAGAACAGTCTCCATATGCACTTATAATCATTTTTTTCAACTGGTACCAGGGTAACCAGTTGAGCCCTGTGGGCGTCCTAGCGCAATAACAAACTTATTCCTGAGTCTCACCTTTTCCACAGCAGGGTCAAATAGTTTATAGGGCCAATTCGTTTTTGACGCTACAGATTTTCAGGATGTCTGTCTGACACCTCTCTAGCTTTGTCACCTTTAACTGCAGATGCGCAAGTGTGCCATAAGTGGATGCGGTGGATTGAGACCCATCCTATCTCTAGTTTAAACTGACACATTTTCATTAGGATTTTTGTTATGGTAATTAGATTTCCGGGGGGGCATGGACATCAACCTTACGGGGTTAAGTACTTTATATTAAACACATGGGAATCTTTGTTTTTGACAATGTTGCTTTGTTCTTAGTGGAAGTTGTTGACTTATGTACCTTTTTTGGCAGGTTAACTGAAGAGACTGTCTGTACAAACCTGAGCAGGGACCTTTCTGGTCTCCTAAAGCAAAGAAATGGTTCTGCAGGTTGGTTGAACTGTTCTTAAACATGTTAGTCTAAATAGTGTGGTTGTGTTATTTCTTGATTCACATTTCCAATGGATGACATTTTGTAGCGACTCATTACATTTTTCTTTTCTCTCTCCCATAAGGGAATAATTCTGACGCCGCACCAGGCTCCAACCAGCAGAGAAGCTAGAAGTTCAACGGGACATTATTTATTTTTTCTACAAGCTATTGTAATAAAAGGTTCAACTTTGAGACTTGTGTTTTGTTTTTAATATATCTGTAATTGTTATAGTGCATCTCTAGAGACGACTACTATCCACAGGGATGTTTTGGCCATTTTAATAGAACTGGTAGCACTTTATTTTACACTACTGTTTCCACTGGAATTTACCAGGCAAAATAGTAAGTTAACACAATTGGTACTAAATTGTGCCTAGTTACGCTTGTCAAATGACCATAATTACAATGCCATTTGTCGCTCTGGATAAGAGAGTCTGCTAAATGACTTAAATGTAAGTGTAAAATAAAGTACTGCCTATTTACTTTGCTTATTCGACAATGAAATAGAACTGATTGAACTCATGTGCATGTTTTACATACCTCCCCAAGTATAACATGTTTATAGATCTGCCATGAGTAGATTTTGGTTGACCTATTTAGCTTGTTCTGACTGAGGCCTTGTGATCCCTGTCTACCAGTATATCAAAGCATTTAAACTCGCAAACACACGAAATGCTTATTCTCACCTGTGTCTGGGAAGCCTCTGATTGTCCGGTTATAATTAAGGGGAAGGTGCAGTGTTTCCCTGTGCTGGATCGCTCTTGTATCCTGTGGGTTGGCTGTCAATGCTGGAGATGGTCCAGCTGAAGGTACACCAGGCTGGACCAGAAGGAATGTGGGTTGGTTTTGTTTGGTGTGACTTGCGTTGCATCCTGGCACTAGTCTCTTAAGGCAATAGTTATTTGGGCAGAAACACTGCCCTAATGCCCTTGCTCTAGTCACTTAGAGGAGACATTTCATGACTTGATTTAAAAAAAAAAAATCCACATTGTATTACTGCCCTGATGTAATTGTTGCGTTCATACAGGGCAACCGAAGACTTCAGCTGGAAATACTGTTAACTTGGGATATATATTTTAAAGAACCTGAAAGCAGTGGTTTTGACTTGTTCATATTCAACATGAAGCAGACTTAAGTAGTCCTTGCTCTGATTTGAATGCTTCCAAATGTCTCAACTCCAAACATCAAAACTAAAACTTCCACTCTGCCCTGCAATATTTGTCTACTTCTGAAGTTGGTAAAATAAATGGGTGAATCATAGCCACTTGCACCTACCTGTGTAAGTTGACCCCTGGAAGAAGGGTAGAGGGAATAAAGTAGCTGGCATCCACCTGGCCTTCCTCATCGATGCATCTTTAATGGGCATGAATCATTGATCATCCTCACCTGGCTGCATGCACCCCCAGGGGTGCCAGTGCACACACTGAGACGGGCCTGTGCAGTCCGCTGGAGACATGAGCACCACCGGAGCCCGTCCTGGCCTTAGTCTGGATGCCGGTGGGCTATGGAACCAGAGAGCCATGCAGAGGAGCAGAGCTCGAGTCCGAACCTACCTCCAGTCCAACTCTGTGCCCCCTCTGGCTCAGCCCAATGGGACACGGCAAAGGGACACTGTCCGACTGCCTTCCCTAGCTGCCGTTAAAGCCCCGCAAAGGCAGACCACCATGACTCTGCTCAGGTAAGTTGATACGCGTACTTCTAGGACCAGCCTGGGTCCCATGCAACCACTATAGCCTTGGCTGCTGAATGCTTTCTTCTTGTTATTGGAGGACTTAATTGCGAACCAGATATAATGGAGGAACTCTTTATACGTGAGTTTTGTGCTGTATTCTCCGTGGTGCAATGTTCAAAAGACACATTGTTATCTGAAAAATATTGTGATATTGATGCATAATACATTATCATACAGTGAATTGATTAGATATGGTGATTAATTCGTGATTTGTCTGGAAATTGTATATAATTGCCTCAACTTAACATCTGTTGGAAAGAAGCAAAGCAAATTGTGTAGTTCCCAGCAATTATGTAAGGTACTGTATACACTTCGCTTTGCTTTGACAACAGAAGCCTTCCTCCATAAATCTCAGGTGTAAGAGGATATGTTTCTGTTCGGGACACTAACTACAATGTGGTGCAGGAACGATGCTGTGTTTGTGTCTTGGGGGATAGGATGTGAAACCTGAGTGAGGCTCTTAAATACCTTACGAATGGAAACACTCCCCAGCAGTACACATCCCCTGACTCCACATGTTCTGCTGCAGTCAGTTAATGTAATCATCTCTAGATTGCAGGTTTTGAATAACTAACCAACTTAATTCACACTATCTCAACAAGACTCGATACTGTATTTCCTCAATGAAGACAACAAATGTACAATATGAATGTATCACTGGTCAACTGCTTCCTTTGGCCGAGTAGGACTTAAATGCTTGTTTGAATGTAATTGGTTTGTTTCTGTTCAGGCCCATGATAGACAAATGATTAAAGGATGTTTAAAGTGTGTCAACATTTCACCTTTTACACCGTCATGTCTAGTTTTACAGTATGTTTTATGTATGTTATTTCCCCGTAGTTGCTGATCAGTGTTTCTCTTTGCCTCTGTCCCACCTTCACCTGTCTGACTGCTCTCCCCACAGCATCAGCAAGCCCTCCCTCTTCACCCCGGGAGAACGAGCCTTGTTCGAGGGGTTTTCCCGCAACCGCTGTCACCCTCTGCGGAAACGACCTTTGCCCCTCTGCATGTCCTGTGACACAGTAGTAGGAAATAACCTAAGCCAGAGCAGCAGACCAGTGTACACCCACTTCTCCTACCCCATCAGACCCAACCCAAAGCTGGTGAAGCCCAGATCACAAAGCCTGACCCTGGCCACGGAGCAAGGCGAGCTCCGTCCTCTGGTGATACAGTACCGCCAGTCGTCACAAGGGGAGGGTCTAACAGTGAGAGGAACGCCCTGCCTGAGCCTCCCCAGCCAACCTTCGCCTCCCGCCGCTCCTATGCCAGTACGCACACAGCTTCACATATTCTTGCCCACGGAAGGATTTGGAAAGGGGGAGGAGGGGGACAGTGAATCTGTGGATGAAGGGTTTATGGACGAGCTGGATAGTAAGATCACTTCCCTGAAACTCCAGCAGGGGGAGATTCACATACACCCTGATTAGGCCCCTGGAAAAAAATAAAGTGACTTTCCACGACCCACTAAGGAAGTGGACTGAGTTTCATGTTTAGGAACAACAGGTCTTGATTGAGGACTGCTCGGTTATGCAAGCCACTTTGTATGGTGGTCTTTCAGTTGATCCCAGGCATTTAGACTGAAAAGAGCCTTGGATAGGTCTACATTTTCAAAGTGTGTTACAAATCTTCTTACCCTGAAAATACTGTAAGTTGGAAAGGCTCGAAATTAGATCACTAGTTATTTTTTTGGCAAGGTGTATGTGTAGGCTCAGAATAGAATAGAGTATGGACTGGCAATTTGTCACAGAATAATAAATAAATCCAACCACTGATGAGCTTTTTAATGTGCAGTACCTGTAAATACAAGTTCCTTCAATTAAACAATTTTATAAGAACGTTAAAGGTTCTAGAAAGTTGTAGAAAAGTAAAACACTGTTACAACAGTATATACATACACTATATGGACACCTGCTCATTGAACTTCTCATTACAAAATCACGGGCATTAATATAGAGTTTGTCTCCCCTTTGTTACTATAACAGACTCCACTCTTCTGGGAAGGCTTTCCACTAGTGGTTGGAACATTGCTGCAGGGATTTGTTTCCATTCAGCCACAAGTGCTTTAGTGAGGTCGGGCACTGCTTTTGGGTGATTAGGCCTGGCTCGCAGTCGGGGTTCTAATTCTTCCCAAAGGTGTTCGATGGGGTTGAGGTCAGGGCTTTGTGCAGGCCAGTCAAGTTCTTTCACACCGATCTCAACAAACCATTTCTATTTGGACCTCGCTTTGTGCACGGGAGCATTGTCATGCTGAAACCGGAAAGGATTTTCCCCAAACTGTTGCCACAAAGTTGGAAGCACAGAATCGTCTAGAATGTCATTGTATGCTGTAACATTAATATTTCCCTTTACTGGAACAAAGGGGCCTATCCCGAACCATGAAAAACAGCCCCAGACCATTATTCCTCCTCCACCAAACTTTAGTTGCTCTTAAACATTTCCACTTCACAATAACAGCGCTTACAGTTGACTGGGGCAGCTCTAGTAGGGCAGAAATTAGACAAACTGACTTGTTGGAAAGGTGGCATCCTATGACAGTGTCATCTTGAAAGTCACTGAGCTTTTCAGTAAGGCCATTCTACTGCCAATGTTTGTCAATGGAGATTGCATGGCGGTGTGCTTGATTTTATACACCTGTCAGCAAAGAGTGTGGCTGAAATAGCTAAATCTACTAACTTGAGTGGGTGTTCAAATACATTGTATATACACAAGTATGTAGAACCAGGAGAAATGTAGAAAACAACTAGATAAAGGTTAAGGTAACCTGTTGGGGAAGTATCAGGCCACTAGGGCTGTCATGTATACAGGACACCCTTCTATTCTATCTAATATTATGACATCTAGTGGCCCTTATGGGTACTTTGTTTGAAAATCAGAGACACGGTTTGAATATTGCTGTCCATCAATGATTCCCAGCCAAATGTAATGCGCCTCATTATTGACAAAAACAATGGCTATATGTTGCCCTAAGAGTTGTGCAGAATTGGTAGAATCTTAATGAAAATTATTCACAGCTGTAATGGCTGCCAAAGGTGCTTCGACCAAGTATCAACTCAGGGGTGTGGAGACATAATTACTTTCACTTCAAAAATGTGGAGTAGGTTGTAGAGATCTGTAGGGTCATTTTTTTTTATTTCATCCCTTTAAATCCCTTAAATCCCTTTAAACCTTTAAAAAAGTTCCAAGGGGCTTAGAGAGGATAAGGTGGACAGGTGTGTCTGTGTCAAATGTGTCACAAGTATCCATTCAAATTGCCTAGAATGCAACAATCCAGGCTGCTGAGATATCTGAAATTTCTCGCGACGGCAACAATGTGTTTTTTGTTGATGTAATTAACAACCAATGTCAGGGGAGGCTGGTGGGAGGAGCTATAGGAGGACGTGCTCACTGTAATGGCTGGAATGGAGTAAATGTAATGGTAGCAAACACATCAAACATATGGAAACCACGTTTGATTCCGTTCCTTTAATTCCATTCCTGCCATTACAGTGAGCCTGTCCTCCTATAGCTCCTCACACCAGTCTCCACTGGCCAATGTTGACTTTTTTATTTGGGGCTATGGTAGTCAATTGAAAAACATTCTAACAGTATTTCTGATTGTCTTCTCAACTCACCATCCCGTTCTTATAACATGGGGCTAGACTGTCAATTACAAATTAGTCTCTTATCTCACCACCACTATTGAGATGGGTGTGTTTGATGGATGTCGCGTTGGAGTTTCTCAAAGTCAAGAGGTGTGGTTCGACAGTACTAATCTCTGCTGTCACATCCAACCTGGATCGATATTTGGTTTTAATGCAGACGAGAGCACTGAATCCAGCTTTACACAGATATGAGTTGGCGAAGGGTACCATGAGTTTTAATGCTAAAAGGGAGACAGCACGGTATTCCCTTTGAGTCAGGAACCAAAACTCCTCGGTAGTGACCCGTGAATGCGTTGTCTGCAGCATTCGGTCACATGACAGCTCAATCAGCTGTTTATTTAACTTACCTGCAAGTTGACTGAACCTGGATCACAGTCGAAACGGATTAGGAAGTCGACCCCAAAGTACTCTTCCAAGCGTGGGAGGTGAGCAGTCATCACTCATGTGGTGAAACTTATGCCTAATGATGCTGTTTTATGTTAGAAACATGGACAGCTGAGTGAAGGGGGCACGGTTCACTTTTGAAGACTCTCTCCCCCAATAAGAATTCTTCAGTCTGAATCCACTGATTCGGTATCTCATCTGTAGAATGTTTTTGTATTTCCTCTGCATGCTTGCGTTCAGCTCATTCAGTTTCCCATATGTCTGTTACATAGGCAAAGAGACACATTTTATTTTCATTACACAGAAAGTCAACCACGTGTGTGTTTTTTGTTGTTGACATCAATTGTGATTGGCAACAGTTCCACGCTCAATGCGAAACATCTTTCCAACACTCCCCCTTAACAGGGGCGAAAATCTGAGATCAACCTTGGAGGGGACAATTACATTAAATTTTCTCAAGAGCAATTCCTGAGGGGGACACCAAAAGTAGTGCTGTAACACATAGCATACGTTGTTAAATGTATATTGAGGAACCATAATTCCTACAACTGGATAATTGATAGGTACAGTAGTTAACTGAAGGGTTTTCCCAACTTGTTCAAATGTTTAAATCATTATAATTCTACTACTAATAATAGTTATAGCAGTGCTCCTTACCAGTCCAGTATGTATGCAGGTATTCGTACTTACAACCAGCAATATCAAGAAAGGTCAGTAGGTGACAATGGTACTGTACACTGTATGGGTGTAGTTTTCATAAATACAATGAACATGGTGTGATCACATCTAAAAGAATCTCCATTGAGAACCATCACAAAGTTGGTCTCCGTATTGAATTGACCTTTTAATTGGACTTTTTCTGATACATTTATATAGTCATTAAATATGTCCACCTGGCCTGAGTCTACAATATCTGTGCAAGAACCAAAAGCTTAAAATAAGTAGTTCTAAAAGCAAAATAACTACTTCAATGAAAAACCCAAATAAATCAAACAAAATATCCTTCAGTGTCTCAACTCAGCCAGTGTCTCAACTCAGCCAGTGTCTCACCTCAGCCAGTGTCTCACCTCAGCCAGTGTCTCACCTCAGCCAGTGTCTCACCTCAGCCAGTGTCTCACCTCAGCCAGTGTCTCACCTCAGCCAGTGTCTCACCTCAGCCTGTGTCTCACCTCAGCCAGTGTCTCACCTCAGCCAGTGTCTCACCTCAGCCAGTGTCTCACCTCAGCCAGTGTCTCACCTCAGCCAGTGTCTCACCTCAGCCAGTGTCTCACCTCAGCCAGTGTCTCACCTCAGCCAGTGTCTCACCTCAGCCAGTGTCTCACCTCAGCCAGTGTCTCACCTCAGCCAGTGTCTCACCTCAGCCAGTGTCTCACCTCAGCCAGTGTCTCACCTCAGCCAGTGTCTCACCTCAGCCAGTGTCTCACCTCAGCCAGTGTCTCAACTCAGCCAGTGTCTCAACTCAGCCAGTGTCTCAACTCTTCAAACAGCAGCTATGGACAAGTATGTCGCACAAAGTAGGCCATTTTAAATAAAATAACATGAAATAAATCATTTGTAAGTGTCCTGAAAACTACTAAACAAAAGAACAAATATCAATTACACCAGGGGTTCTCAAACAGGGGTCCATGGACTAATTGCAAGGGGTCCGTGAAATAAAAAAGTGTAATGAATGTAGTCAGTACCACAAGGTTTCCAGTAAGTTTACATATAATATAGAGGGGGTGGAGGTCCCTGAGGACTGCTCAAAACCTTGCCTGCCTTGCCTCAAAATATGCAGGGGTTCCAGTACCCCAAAAAGGTTGAGAACCACTGCTATACACACTACTGAACAAAAGAACCGAGCATATGTTTGCGGGTTTCCTCAACAACACATCCGTTGGCACTTTCGCAATGCCCTCGCCTGTTGTCTCCGACACCCTGTACAGCCCAATAAACTCCTTGTGAGGGACATGGTCATGGTCAACATAACGCAGACAGACATTCTCCTGTTCAGCACCAGAGACATCTTGAGTACCATCAACAATTAATGAAAATTGTACAATCGGAAGAGACCTAATCTCAGCTGCAATGCCTCGAATGACTATTGGCCATGATGTTCAGAATTTCATTCTGTGCTTTGGGGCCTGTGTACATTGTGGTACGCTCTGTTAACCACTTCAGTAAAATGGGATCATCCTCTTCTGCCCTAAGTTTCAAAATCTGGTATAAATTCCCACTGTCATCCGTGTGGCCTCTAAAGGCTTGTCCCTGTCTTACTACATGCCGCACCGAACTAACAATTTTCATCAAGCAATGCCTTGCGTCATCCAGCTGTTTAACCCACGCGCTGGACATAACTGGACACTGATTGGATTTAGCTGGTGTGCTGTTACAATTACAAAGTGGCGGTGGGTTTGGCAATTTTGATGTGCTGTGAATTTTTCAATGCCTTTTCTCCAGTTCCTAAATCCTGCACTAATGAAGGCAGCATCAGCTCTTTGGCCAAAAGATGGCTGGCTTGAAAACCCTTGGCTACAGTGAAAACACAACACTCCTTTTATTGATGGATTATAATGTAGCCAGGGGAAATCGCGAAACCATCTCTCTTGAAACGTCAACACTCTGTTGGCAAGAGTTTGCGGTTCTATAAATTGTGGGTGTGGCTGATATGGTTTTGTGCCATCACTGTGGTAACTGGACAATGCTGTGCCACTGTCCCCTATACTGGTGCTGCTGGCAAAAAGGGTGACACTTGGTCCTGCCGTGGCTGTGACACTGTCCTCTGAAGTCTCTCTTCCTGGCTCTTTCCCTTTCACCCCCCTAACTGACTCAGCCTGTCTCCTAGAAAATAAATAAGGTGTTTGCTGTACTCCTAACTACCGGTACCCAAAACTACACAATTAATCACAACAGCAATACCATTGCCGTAAACAAATCTTAGTTTAGTCACCAGTTTAAGTTGAGAGTGGGGGTATCCATGGCATTTTCCAATTATGTCCCTATTTTACAAGTCAAAAAAATTGAGAACCTTTCATAATGTTGCCAAACAAAGACTCAAACTTACCTGAGACTCCCTGTCTCTGCCAGTCTGTCCCTGCATATCTGTCCCCAGCTCTGCTGTCTGTGTGCCATCTGTTGCCTGCTCTGCCTAATGACATCATTGTGAAACATTACCATTAGCATTTCACTTCTTTCTTATGAACATTTTATCAACTAGTCTTTGAGATATTAGGATACTAGAGTTCTTACTATGCGTTTTGGTGTACTGACAAATACTCTGATGTCCGTCTTCTTACTTTTTTCTGCCATTTTTCTACCTGGCTGGCTGGCTGGCCTAGCTGCACACACACACATTTACACAACACATGCTGCAACCTTTTGTAATTTAAATAGTTTGTTTCATATTGGCTGGCTTCCAACAATAGCTGAATTTGTAAAGCTAGCGAGCACCAATTCCGTTTCTGTGTGTTTGCTATAATCTTTGCTACCTGGTTAAATAAAGGTGAAATAAAATTAAATAAAAAAAGTTTACTAGCGACAATTTATCTTTTGCAACGAGACCATTATATATATTTAAGACAATGGTAGAAGAGAGTGTAGTTCTGTTCTGTTCAGTTTGGACTTCAGTTTATTGCTAACCTTATCACAGGGACGTCGAAGCACTACAGCTGCATGCTGATCTTGGAATAAACTGACGATAGCAAAGATTCCATCTTTGACGACGCCACATAAATGGAATAGGTACTAGCTAGCTTGATAGTTAATGTTTGCTTTAGTTTGCGCGCTAGCTCTGCAAATTCAACTAGTGTGTGAACCCTGCCAACATAAAAATAAATAAATAACATTGCTATGGACCTGCTATGGATTGACTGGATTAACCTCACGTCAGTTACGTACATGTCCCTTTCGGACAGTAGATACGAACCCTCTATTACCTTGCCAGCTAAAGAACTGGCAGTGGATCAAACCATTGTGAGGCAAAGGGCGGGGGGGGGTCGCAATCTTTTGAAATTTAAATGCGCTATTAAGTGTCTATAATCAGCACAAACCCTTTCATTGCGTATTATTAATATTATTGAAATTACATAGTTATGTTTACAGTGATATATTGGGGGGGACAAATCATATTTTTCCCAAGATGGGGGGGGTCGTGTCCCCCCCGTCCCCCCTGGGATTTCCGCCTATGCCCCTTAATAACCACCAAGCCTTGGTCTAAAATAGAACAGTGTCATGCTCTGATCCCATATCTCCATGTAGTTTTGCGAACAGGCGTGTGCGCAGTGGATGTGGTTTGATGTAGTTTACAATTGAAGTTACCTGCTGCAGTAGATCTCTGAGTTCTGTGCTCAGCTGTTTTTCCAGCAGTTGCTCTTGGTGTATCATACAATGCGTCCATAAGGCAGAGGGAAACGCATTCATGACCATAGTTTAGGGGCCTGCCTGCCGTCCCGCCATAGATCGATCCCCATCTGTGAAAAAGCCTACCATTCGATACAAACAGAATTTGTTTTTCCGTCAATATAGCCACGCAGCACACTGAACATTCCCTGTGCCGTTTCATGCTCGGGAATCGCGAGATATAACAATATGTCCTTGTGAATAGCATCCCACGACATGTATAGCGAACAAAAGTCAATGCATGGGCATCTCGGCCCTCACTGCTAACGTCCATTTGGAGAGCATTAGCTGGGGAGTTTTTGAATCGTTCAGAGTTTCCTCTTGATTGCTAGCAATTGCATATATTCTTCATTTAACAATATTATCTGACAAAGGTATTGATGTGAGTTTCTGTGCCTTTGCCTCCCAACACATTGTTTTCACCATATCAATTGCGGCCGGTAATAACAAAGTCTCTGCAATGGTGTGTGTTGGTTCATAGCATATGAGGCCTAGCCATTTACCGCGGGAATGATTTCAGTGCAACGATCATTGTGATGCCATTTCCCATGATCTAAGGGTGCTCTCTCATTGAATTTGATCTTTTAGATTTGAATCATTTTCAATTTAGATTTTTAAGGTTAACCACATTACAATGATTGAGATACAAAGACGATTACATACAGTACTAGTCAAAAGTTTGGACACACGTACTCATTCCAGGGTTTTTCTTTATTTTTTACTATTTTCTACATTGTACAATAACAGTGAAGACATCAAAACTATGAAATAACACATATGGAATCGTGTTGTAACCAAAAAAGTGTTAAACAAACCAAAATATATTTTATATTTGAGATTCTTCAAAGTAGCCACCCTTTACCTTGATGACAGCTTTGCACACTCTTGGAATTCTCTCAACCATTTTCATGAGGTAGTCACCTAGAATGCATTTCAATTAACAGGTGTGCCTTGTTAAAAGTTTATTTGTGGAATTTCTTTAACTTCTTAATGCGTTTGAGCCAATCATTTGTGTTGTGACAAGGCAGGGGTGGTATACAGAAGATAGCCCTATTTGGTAAAATACCAAATCCATATTATGGCAAGAACAGCTTAAATAAGCAAAGAGAAACGACAGTCCATCACTACTTTAAGACATGAACGTCCGTCAATACGGAACATTTCAAGAACTTTGAAAGTTTCTTCAAGTGCAGTTGCAAAAACCATCAAGCACTATGATGAAACTGGCTCTCATGAGGACCGCCACAGGAAAGGAAGACCCAGAGTTACCTCTGCTGCAGAGGGATAAGTTCATTAGAGAGTTACCAGCCTCAGAAATTGTAGCCCAAATAAATGCTTGACAGAGTTCAAGTAACAGACACATTTCAACATTAACTGTTCAGAGGAGACTGCGTAAATCAGGCCTTCATGGTTGAATTGCTGCGAAGAAACCACTACTAAAGGACACCAATAAAAAGAAGAGACTTGGTTGGGCCATGAAACACGAGCAATGGACATTAGACCGATGGAAATCTGTCCTTTAGTTGAATGAGTCCAAATTTGAGATGTTTGGTTCCAACCTCCATGTCTTTGTGAGACGCAGTGCAGGGTAGTACAGAGCTCAAGTTGGTCTCTACGTGCCTCTGGAGGCTCTGCAATTGCGTCACACCATCCATATGGCGCCTCCGACCACATTTTCAGATTAAGCATAAATTGGCTTTAAGCCTTATGTTCACCAGATGTATCAAACTCTTTACGTTCTGGTGGAAGTCATTCATTGTCAATGGAGCAGTACGCAACGCTAGTTGGGGATGCCGCAGTCACGCCATATGTCCACCAGGTGCACGTGCGTTTTGCCATATGTTGTTTTTCAAGTTTCAAGTTTTAATGTCACATGCACAAGTACAATGAAATGCCTTTCTTGCAAACTCAAAACCCAACAATGCAATAATCAATAACAATGTAATACTAGAAAAAAAATAACAAGAAATAAGAAGAAATGTGAAGAACACCATAAGTAAGTAAGCATACTATAAACAGGGTCAGTTCCAATACCATATTTATAATGTGCAGGGATACTGGAGGTATTTATGTATAGGGGTAAGTGACTAGGCATCAGGATATAAGATAAACAGAGTAGCAGCAGCTTGTATGTGAGTGGGTGTGTAAAGTAAATATAAATGTATGCATGTTATGTATGAGTGAGCAGATAATGGTGTGTGTGTGTGTAGTGACATAAATAAACATTAACAGGTAAATGAGGATACAAGGTTAACTCACTGTTTGCCGGATATCTAGCCCGCATTTTCCAAACTTGATGCACATCTGCATCACAAGGCTGCAGAACGGTTTGCAGCCTGGTTCGACCAAAGCTAATAATTAGACTAGATTCAAGTTATTATCCTATGACCTACTCGTTTCATAGGCTGTACACAAGGGCGCATTACAACAATTAATCTAGTTTGATTATATTCTTCTGTCACATTCATCTCGAGCAACATGTTCTCATTTAGCAGGGATCACAACTAGATTCAGCCGCTGTATGGCCAATATGAAATGACTACTGGATTTTAAGTTTATGTGCCACTCTATAAGGGCAGCCAAATGAGCAGTGACGCTCATCTGGGTGTTAACTCTGTGGATTTGGAAACTACAAGTGCTCATGAGTACCCCTTTTACTGCGACACAATGTACAGATAATGTTGTTAAATGATAGGAGTACACACACAAAAAAAGCATTGTTGACCATTTAGGCTTTTAAAAAAAATACAATATCTTATAGAAATACTTTTAATTATTCTTTGTATGATAATTAGTATAGAATATCGATCATTGTGCCAAAAATTAACAAAGTGTACAGGATTGGACTTTTATTCTGAAGAATTTCAAAAATCCGTGACCCAGAAGTAGTTATTTATTCTTGACCGCTTAGCACATCTGTGAAGCAGGCAATAATAACTAAGTACTTCTGGGTCACGGATTTTGGAATCTTTCAGAATAAAAGTCACGTTCAGACATTGGATTGACCATGTACAGTCTTTTAAAGGTTACAAATTGTTAATCCGATAAATACAGCATTTACTGTGATATGACCTCTGCAGAAGTCAGGTATTTCATACTTCTTGAGCTTCACATAGCGAAGCTGTTGTCAAGGAAGTAAGTTTGTGTTTATACGACCTCCCGTCCCCACCTAGCATCATGCCATTGCGGAGCTTTACAGGCATGTACAGAGCCCTTTACATTGTTACAACATTTAGGAGGCGCACAGAGATGTGGTGTGGAGCTTGATTTTGAAGCCTCCCGAGGCTTCGCAATTATGCCACACCCTCCGGAATCGCATTGCCAGATCAAGCATAAATTTGCTTTCATTATTCTTGTTGGCGGAACTGAGGTGTAGCAATGTGGATGTGAATCAGGAAATGACATAGCCAGGTCTTCCATGTTTACGCAGATGTATGTTTCGCTAGTTTCTTCGAGGAGCTGTGCAGAGTGAAAATGCAAAGGACTTGACTTCTGTAAAGTTATAACTCACCGGCATTGATAAATCCGAAGTTAACGTCATATGCACGGCAAAGCTTAAGAACCTTATTCGATAATTCAAATTAAGACTCGTTTTAGCTGGCTACATATCGTTGCTACTAGCTGGCTAACGTTACCTAGCTAGCTTTCCCCACAACAAGGAGGCGGCAGAAGTAGTTAATGCATGTTGGCTAGCAAGCCTCTGTTCCTTTTTTAGTATATTTTGGTGGACCTATATTGTGAGTGAGTGACAATAAGAGCTAGTCGTCTTTTGCCGTTGGAAGCAAGTCATGGCTGCATCCCAGAAAGCGGACCAGTCAGAGGTAATTGACGTTTTTGAATTCATGCTAGCTAGTTAGTTATGTCTTCTGCAAGCGAGGTAGTTAATTATATCGACCCTCCCCTTCATTTCCCGCGCAAGAAAATCAACAAACTTAAACACTGCACTCTCAAACTTGGTTCTATTTGGTTCTCACTGCGTTGGTATTTGATTGTAAGCATGAGTTCGAGATTAGCCTTAGTAGCCATGACACTTGATCTGTCTGTTAACTGTGTTCTTGACTTTGTCCTGGTCAGGTCACGTGGTAATGAAAAACTCAGGACCCTACTTATAGGACCATTATTAATAGAATATTGTCTTAACTCAGCAGACAGGTGAGCCAAACAAGGAGATGGAGCAGCCATCTCAGGCTGGAACATCAGTGGATTCTGTGGACCCAGGAGCATCACGCAGCAATGCACCAACAGCCTCGGCAGATGGAAACAGTGGGGATGATGCTACCAATGCAGTCAGTGCAAGTACCTCAACTATAGACGGGGCAGGGGATGCTGGTAATTCAGAAACTGTGAAGGAATCCTATGCAGAGAATTCAAAGACAGTGGAAGAAATGATAACAGATGCCTTGCTGACTGTGGGAGAAATGGCCAGTGAAGAGGATTCACAGATGGAAAGAGAAACAGCCAGTGTCGATGCTTCACAGACGGAAGGAGAAACAGACAGTGTGGAAGCTTCACAGATGGAAGGAGAAACGGCCAATGTGTATGCTTCACAGACGGAAGGAGAAACGGCCAGTGTGGATGCTTCACAGACGGAAAGAGAAGCTGCCAGCGTGGAGGCTTCACAGACGGAAGGAGAAGCGGCCAGCGTGGATGCTTCACAGACGGAAAGAGAAGCGGCCAGTGTGGATGCTTCACCGACGGAAAGAGAAGCGGCTAGCGTGGATGCTTCACCGACGGAAAGAGAAGCGGCCAGCGTGGATGCTTCACCGACGGAAAGAGAAGCGGCCAGCGTGGATGCTTCACCGACGGAAAGAGGAGAGGCCAGCGTGGATGCTTCACCGACGGAAAGAGGAGAGGCCAGCGTGGATGCTTCACCGACGGAAAGAGGAGAGGCCAGCGTGGATGCTTCACCGACGGAAAGAGGAGAGGCCAGCGTGGATGCTTCACCGACGGAAAGAGAAGCGGCCAGCGTGGATGCTTCACCGACGGAAAGAGAAGCGGCCAGCGTGGATGCTTCACCGACGGAAAGAGAAGCGGCCAGCGTGGATGCTTCACCGACGAAAAGAGAAGCGGCCAGCGTGGATGCTTCACCGACGGAAAGAGAAGCGGCCAGCGTGGATGCTTCACCGACGGAAAGAGAAGCGGCCAGCGTGGATGCTTCACAGACGGAAAGAGAAGCGGCCAGCGTGGATGCTTCACAGACGGAAAGAGAAGCGGCCAGCGTGGATGCTTCACAGACGGAAAGAGAAGCGGCCAGCGAGGATGCTTCACAGACGGAAAGAGAAGCGGCCAGCGTGGATGCTTCACAGACGGAAAGAGAAGCGGCCAGCGTGGATGCTTCACAGACGGAAAGAGAAGCGGCCAGCGTGGATGCTTCACAGACGGAAAGAGAAGCGGCCAGCGTGGATGCTTCACAGACGGAAAGAGAAGCGGCCAGCGTGGATGCTTCACAGACGGAAAGAGAAGCGGCCAGCGTGGATGCTTCACAGACGGAAAGAGAAGCGGCCAGCGTGGATGCTTCACCGACGGAAAGAGAAGCGGCCAGCGTGGATGCTTCACAGACGGAAAGAGAAGCGGCCAGCGTGGATGCTTCACAGACGGAAAGAGAAGCGGCCAGCGTGGATGCTTCACAGACGGAAAGAGAAGCGGCCAGCGTGGATGCTTCACAGACGGAAAGAGAAGCGGCCAGCGTGGATGCTTCACAGACGGAAAGAGAAGCGGCCAGCGTGGATGCTTCACAGACGGAAAGAGAAGCGGCCAGCGTGGATGCTTCACCGACGGAAAGAGAAGCGGCCAGCGTGGATGCTTCAGACACAGCCAGTGCAGATGGTTCCCAGACGGAAAGAGAAACGGCCAGTGCAGACGCTTCACAGACGGAAAGAGAAACAGTTGGTACAGATGCACCCCAGACTGTGGAAGAAACAGGCAATACAAATGCTTCACAGACTAATGGTGAAACAGACAGCACAGACATACCTCTGGACATGGGAGTAGTGGATGCTGATGATGAGATGGAGGTCAATGCTATCAAAGTGGAGGATGAACAGATGCAGGAGGAACACAACTTGGAGGGGATGCCCGTGATAACTGCTGTGGAAGAGGGAAGCAACATGGACGCTTTTAGCAGTAACTCCCTGGATCATGGGGATGAAGTGGAGAAGATGGACACCGGGAGAGATGGACTGACAGAGAAGCAAATAGAGAAGACCGGGCAAGTGGACAACACTGATTCCATGCCTTCTATTGTGGATACAGGTAATAAGACTCCTGTCTGCAGCTTTTTGTTGGCTTTTCAAGTTTAGGATCAGGATTATCAATTGTTTCCGTAGTTTGCTTAATTCATTTCTTCAGGTTGTTTGTTTTTACGGGTGGGATGCTACCCTAAACCCTTTGCTATCTTGCTTGACACTCAATTGCTGCTGGAATGCCCAAGTGTCGAAAGTCCTCAGACATCAATCATATCACCTTACTCACACTATCCTATCTCTCAAACATTGTCTCCACGACAGAGGACACAGAGCAACCTGCTGAGCAGACCAGCTTTGAGGAGGCTAGCGGCTCGTCTCCACCTATGGAGGAGGACAATTCTGAAGATGTCAAACCATTTCACCCCAGTCCCACCTCTAGCGAAGCTATTCTCCCACAGAACAGTAAAGGTGAGAGGCCACAAGAGTCCGTCTTTGGAATATACAGTCTTTGGCTGCATGGTGTTCAGACATGACCCGAATACTTGAATGTTAGTGTGGTCCCTCACAATATTCAGATGCTAATGAGTTCACTTCTGTTTCTCAGTAATGGTTTTACTGTTACATTTTTTAAATAATAATAATTCATTCTCAAGCCGAATGACCGGTTGCTTGTTTTTCTGCAGGCTCTGACAGTCCTGCAGGGCTGGAGAATGGAGTGACAGGACAGCCAGTCAAAGTTGTGGATGTGAGTATCCTCTCTCCGTCACAACCGATAGAATAGAGTGAATTAATTTCCGCCCAAGTGACTACACAAGCTTAAGTTTGGCAGAAATGTGGCCACTGCTTATGTGTGTTAAAGATTTCGAGGTGTGTTGCGAAGGCTTTGTCAGAATACCCGTGTAATAGATGGCCTGTAACCATTCACATTAACTTGCATGATTCCATCTACAATTCTTGCTGAATGTTGCATGCTGCTGTTGAATGTTCTCTGCAGTCTGCCCAGCCGACAACAGAGCCTGTGTCCACCAGCGTTGACACCCTCTCCATGGTGAATGTGAAGGATGAGCCAGTAGATGAGGAGTATGATCAGGCCCTGGCTCCAGTAGTCCTCACAGAGGGCGTCAAGGATGAACCAGACGCAGCGGAGGTACGACATCTCTAAACTCGCTGGCCTAGTTTTAACTGGGCATTTCTGTTGTCTGTTACTTGAAGGTTTGTCTATTGACATCAATGCATATAGTTCAAGCTGTGTGTGTGTTTTATCCCAAGTTCTGTGTGCGTGTTAAATGTATATCACCTTTTTGTTATTTACAGGAGTTGAAAATCAGTAACGTCTTCTCTGTGGGCGGCGCCCCTACCCCAATCGGTGAGCAGGGCACTTTGATATTTGTACACATCAGGACACGTTAGTGGTCGCTCAACGGTCAAAGCCCTGAGGCAGTGTTTCACAATCATGGTCCTGGGGACCCAAATGAATGCATATTTTTGTGGTTGTTGCCCTAGCACTACACGCCTAATTCCACTAATCAAATCATCAGCAAACCTGATTGGTGGAATTGGTGTAGTGCTCGGGCAAAAAGAAAAATGTGTCCCCAGGATTAAGAAAAACTGCCTTAATGTCTAAACCTGGTTGCAGGTTTTTTTCTGGATCAAATAGGGCCTTAGTGGGTGGCAGGGGGCATGCCGTCGAATTTTACAGAGAACTTTAACGGCCCTTATTTTGCCGGGGTTAGAGATGGTGTTACATTTTTAAGCCATTTTCCTGCAATTCTAAAATGTTCTAGATAGAGCTGAGATGCATTTGTGCAGTTTTAATGCAAGTTTCCTTTGATTATACATATTCTGCCATGGAGCTGATTGAAACTTTTGCGGTTTTAAAGCTAATTTCCTGTAATTCTATGCATTTTTCCATGGCTTATGCTGGGTTCTTTTGCTCAAACATACTAACAAAATGAATACTGCTAAATTAATTGTTTTGAGAATTTTCAAATCTCACTGAATGTCTAGCTTTTTTTTGGTGATTTGATAGTTCTCAAAGATTGTGTTATTAAAAAAATATACAGTGCCTTCGGAAGTATTCAGACCCCTTGCCTTTTTCCACATTTTGTTATGTTACAGCCTTATTCTAAAATGTATCAAATTGTTTTTTTTCCGTCAACAATCTACACACAATACCCCATAATGCCCAAAAACTGTTTTTTAGACTTTTTACTTTTTTTTTTTAAAGAAATCACGTTTATATAAGTTTTCAGACCCTTTACTCAATACTTTGAAGCACCTTTGGCAGCAATTACAGCCTCGGGTCTTCTTGGGTATGATGCTTCAAGCTTGGCACACCTGTGTTTGGGGAGTTTCTCCCATTCTTCTATGCAGATCCTCTCAAACTCTGTCAGGAGGGATGGGGAGTGTTGCTGCTCAGCTATTTTCAGGTCTCTCCAGAGATGTTCGATCGGGTTCTAATCTGGGCTCTGGCTGGGCCACTCAGGGACATTCAGAGACTTGTCCCAAAGCCACTCCTGCGTTGTCTTAGCTGTGTGCTTAGGGTCGTTGTCCTGTTGGAAGGTGAACCTTCGTGCCCATCTGAGGTCTTGAGCGCTCTGGAGCAGGTTTTCATCAAGGATCTCCCTGTACTTTGCTCCGTTCATCTTTGCCTCGATTCTGACTAGTCTCCAAGTCCCTGCCGCTGGAAAAACATCCCAACAGTATGATGCTGCCACCACCATGCTTCACTGTAGGGATAGTGCCAGTTTTCCTCCAGACGTGAAGCTTAATATACAGGCCAACGAGTTCAATCTTGGTTTCATCAGATCAGAGAATCTTGTTTCTCGTGGTCAGAGTCCTTTAGGTGCTTTTTGTCAAACTCCAAGCAGGCTGCCATGTGCCTTTTACTGAGTGGTTTCCGTCTGGCCACTCTACCATAAAGGCCTGATTGGTGGAGTGCTGCAGAGATGATTGTCCGTCTGGAAAGTTTGCCTATCTCCACAGAGGAGCTCTGGAGCTCTGTCAGAGTGACCATCGGGTTCTTGGTCACCTCCCTGACCAAGGCCCTTCTCCCCCGATTGCTCAGTTTGGCCGGGCGGCCAGCTCTAGCAAGAGTCTTGGTAGTTCCAAACTTCTTCCATTTAAGAATGATGGAGGCCACTGTGTTCTTGGGGACCTTCAATGCGGCAGATGTTTTTTGGTACCCTTCCTCAGATCGGTGCCTTTTTGCTCTGACATGCACTGTCAACTGTGGGACCTTATATAGATAGGTGTGCCTTTCCAAATCATGTCCAATCAGTTGAATGTACCACAGGTCGACTCCAATCAAGTTGAAGAAACATCTCCAGGATTATCAATGGAAACAGGATGGGGGTCTGAATACTTATGTAAATTAGGTATTTTCTGTTAAGTATTTTTAATAAATTTGCAAAAATTTCAAAGCACCTGTTTTCACTTTGTCATTATGGGGTATTGTGTGTAAGTTGCTGAGGATTTTGAGTATTTTTTAAATCAATTTTTGAATAAGGCTGTAACGTAACAAAACGTGGGAAAGGTCAAGGGGTCTGAATGCTTTCCGAAGGCGCTGTAGGTACATTATCTTTTCTACCTACTTTATATCTGGTTTTAGGTGTTAAAGTTTACACGGAAAGCCTTTTAATTAAAAAAAAAAGTGTGCTTTTTCTCCCCAATTTCATATTGGTAGTTAGTTTTGTCCCATCGCTGCTACTCCCGTACGGACTCGGGAGAGTCGAAGGTCGAGAACCATGCATCCTCCGAAACACGACCCTGCCAGGAGTCGCTAGATCGCGATGGGACAAGGACTTCCCGGCTGGCCAAACCCTCCCCTAACACAGATGACTTTGGGCAATTTGTGCGCTGCCTCATGGGTCTCCCGGTTGCGGCCGCCCGGGATCGAACATGGATCTGTAGTGACGCCTCTAGCACTGCAATGTGCTTTAGACCGCAGCGCCACTCGGGAGGCCATAACGTTTTTTTTTACATCCCAAAAAGATATATATTTTCATGGCAGAAACATCCCTGGGCTGTGGAGTGGATCTTTATAGTCTACCGCAGGCTCTGTAGGAGCAAAAAGTGACTGCTTACCACCTTACAGATGATATATTTCTCTCTTCCCTCAACCTCCATCCCTCTCTCTCTATTATTCACAGCCGCATCCACGCCGGTGACCGCCCTCTCCAAGACTGTGATGCCTCCCTTGACCCCGGCCGCCTCCTCCATCCCTCCGCTGATGCCCATGGCTATGCGGGTGGCCTGCTCGGCCTGTAACAAGGTGTTGCTGAAGGGCCAAACGGCCTACCAGAGGAAGGGCTCCTCGGACCTCTTCTGCTCCACGTCCTGCCTCACCACCTACAGCCCCCCGTCCGCCGTCAAGACGACTGCCCCCTGCCCGGCCAAGAAACCCTGCCACTACTGCCTCAAGTGAGTCCTGCTGTTGTCATGCCAATGGAGTAGCTATGTAGATAATTATTTATGGAAGATAAAGGAATGGACCAAACTCCCAAGGTGACGACCATTAAAAATAATTTGATTTACCTTTTGTACTTATGAGCCTTACACTATGATTCACATTTGACTTCCACTGTGCTACATTTTTCCACGTGCATTTTAATGTAAAGCACTGTGAGCTAACTGAATGTAAGCGAAAATACGTTCATAGATCAATTATGAACTTATCACCCCCCCCTCAGGGAGATTGCGAACCCCAAGGACGTGATCACAGCTCCTGTGGACACCATGGGCACGGTGAAGGACTTCTGCAGCCAGACCTGCCTCTCCTCCTTCAACTTCAAGAGGAACTCTGCCGTCTCCACCCTCTCCACCATGACCGGGGCCGTCAAGTGCAGCATGTGCAAAAAGGCCTGCATTGTAAGGGACTTATCGTCTCTGAGCGTGTCAGTGTGGTCGTTGCTAGGAGTAACAAAATTGCCAATATAAAAGTGGTAATGTCAGAGTTGACAGGGAAGTGAACAATTTTGGATTGACAGACTTTTTCTATAGTAGGTTTTTAGTGGGTTAAAGTATAAAACTGGACTCCTTTTGCCTTAAATATTTATTCCTGCCCTGCCATTGTCTCGTCTCAACATCAGCTCCTTGTTCTCTTCCCCCACAGAGTAAACATGAGGTGATCTTCCAGGGCAGCATGCACAGACTGTGCAGCGAGGTGTGCTTTACGCGCTTCCGCTCCACCAACAAGCTGTCCATGAACAGCTGCCAGAGCTGCAACAACTACTGCTACGGCAAGGTCACCGTGCTGGTCGTGCAGGGGGTCAACAAGACCTTCTGCAGCGCCGGCTGTGTCACCACCTTCAAACAGGTAAGAATCTCATCCCTGAGATGCAGGTCACGCAGTCAGAAGAAGCTGGTGGACTGTAAACTAAGGCTGTTTCTAAAAATGTTACGATTTGTCAAATCCTTGCTTCCGCCACCCTTGTTTTCTCAGTTCCTCTCAAAGCTCTTCGGAGGTGGATCGCCTCCAGTACATAAAAACCATCTACCTGTAAGTTAAATCAAGCAAAAGCACTCACTCGCTCTTCCTTTGTGGTCGGTCTGGTTTTTCAGAAAGCTAAGAAGACTGTGGCATGTACTATGTGCCGCAAATTCCGCGCACCGGTGGAGATGGTCGACAGCGCCGACTCTGACGGCAAGCTGGAGATGTTCTGCTCTACTGGCTGTGTTACAGCCCACAAAGTACAGACCGTCAGCTCCTCAGGTATAGCTAGGCTAACCACCTCAGCAACATATACACCTTCCTCTCGCTCACTCGCTCATATGCATATACATTCATAACACTCCCTCTCCTCCTTTCGTGTCAACCTAGGTGCTCAGGTAGAGTGCAACACCTGTGGTCAGAAGACGGTGCCCTCCTTCCACCTGGCCATGTCGGACGGCTCCATCCGGAACTTCTGCACCATGAACTGTGTCGTCACCTTTCAGGTAGCGCCTCCTCTGGGTTAATGAAGTAGCTCAGTTGAAACGTTAATTCGAGTAGAACTATTTAAAGGGCGGCAACTTAATGACCTTCAATGATATTAATCGAGGCTCTAATAATGCTTGCTTTTGATATTTTACGCTTTGTTTATTAAAACATGTACGCTGTACAAAGTTCTGTTTGCTGTCCTGCACTGACACTACAATGTTATAATATTTCTGTGGCCTGTAGGATCAGTTCAATAAGAGCAACTCCCAGAGCCAGATGAACGTGACCCTGAGCACAGGGACCACAGCTTCCCCCCCGGCCCCGGGCCAGACCATGGACAGGGGATCCCAAGGGACCAGACTGCCCTGCTTCCAGTGCCACCGCCTCTTCTCCTCCAAGCCCGAGCTCATTCAGTTCAAGGTACCTATACTGTTTTTAAATTCTCTCTCTACCCCCCTCATTTCTCTTCTCTTTGCGTTTCCATCTTCCTCCATTTTGTTGAACTCTCTCGCCCTCTCACAAACACACCTCCCCTCTATGTTGACAGCCTCTGTTTATGCTGCTCTAGAGTTGATTGAATGTATGTCTGCAACCCTACAGGATAAGGTGGTATTCCTGTGTTCAGTAAATTGCTCAGAGGAGTACAGAAAGATCAACTACGAGATGGCGCGCTGCGAGTACTGCAAGATTGAGAAGCCGGCCAAGGAGGTCAAGAGAATCAACAATAGGGACTACACCTTCTGCAGTGAAGGTGCGGATGGAGATCGTACATGTTTTAATAGGCCTGCTACTTCCAGGAGTTCGCACCTTGGTGTATAAAGACACATTTCCCTGTCTCTCGCCCTCTTCTCTCCTCCATATCCAGGCTGTAAGCTGCTCTACAAGCACGACCTGACCAAGCGCTGGGGGAAACACTGCAGAACCTGTGCCTACTGCGCCTCTACCGCGCAGGAGGCCGTCACAGGCCAGTACGGAGGCAAGATGGAGGAGTTCTGCTCGGATGAGTGCAAGTCCCACTACACCCTGCTCTTCTGTCAGGTAAAGGAAGGAACCACACTAAAGAACTGAACAAAACACCTGGGGTTCAATGAGGCTCAATACTTAGAAGCCGTCTTCTGTTGGTGTGTATCTCTTTTTTCTTTCAGTTTAAATGAATCTCAAATGACTCGAATACAAACTTTTGTAGACTTGTCCGAAAACTTGAAGACTTGTTCTCTCATATTAGTGCAGGTGGAAGGAAGAAGTTGGGGATAAGAAACCACATGAGTGAATTAATTGAACTTTCCAAATGGTGTATCCAATATGGCAGTTGGAATAGCTGTTGGCAGGGCAATTCGTGTTAGTGCTTCAGTCTCCCCTGTTTTCTCAGCGGCAGCTGTAAACGGCATCCATGTCAGCAGCGGTCTCGTCGCAAAACTAAGACTGCCGCCGAAACAAAGACGGTTCTTTGTTCTGTCGAGTTATTCGAGGATGGAAAGAGAGGAAGGCTCCACACCACTCTCTCACTTAAATATCTTACCTAGTTATTTTCAGATCTCATTTTGCTCTTTGGCATCTGTGTGTGTGTGTTTTCTGTACCCATTTGCTCCTCTCGCTTTACAGACGCTCCCCACCCCTTGGCTGCCACCCTTCTGATTTAGTTTACAGTGCGCGCACAACCTATGTGGAATTCCTGGTGTCTGGCAGTGTTTACACCAATGCAGAGTTCATCTCATCCTATGCTACCCTTAAGTCCTTTGACTTTTTGGCCCTGATGGAGACATGGATCCCCCCCAGAGAACACTGCTACTCCAGCTGCTCTCTCTTCATCTGACTACATTTCCCCTCACAGCCCGAGAGCATCTGTTCGTTGCGGTGGTGGCACAGGGCTGCTAATGTCTCCTGAGGGGAGATTTTCCTCTCTTCTCCCTCACCTTTCTTCCCGGCCGGCACGGGCCTCCGTGGCTGAGTGACTCATTGCGATCTTACAGAGCAGGGCTGTGGGCAGCTGAGCGAAAATGGAGGAAAACTACACTTTTGGACGGCCTATCATCCTTTCACTCCCTCTTTACCTTCTCTTCCTCTGTATCAACTGCTAAAGCCACTTTCTGTCTCTAACCCTTAGGGAACTTTTCTCCACTTTCTCCTCCCTCCTTAATTCTCCACCTTCTCCCTTGTCCCTCTCTGCGGACGACTTTGTCAACATGTTTGAAACGAAAGCTGAAGACATCTGCTCTTCATACACTCAGCCTATAAATCCTGCAACTATTGAGGTCCGGCTGCCCGACAGCCTGCCTGCTCGACCACATACCCTTCTCCAGACCATCTCTGGAGACCTCCCATTGCTCACTTCCCTTATGAACTCATTCCTGATCATTGGCTGCGTCTCATCAGACATCAGAATGGCCCGATTCGCTCCCCTCCTCAAAAAGCAAACGCTCGTCGAATCTGACGTCAAGAACTGCAGACCGGTATCCCTCTTTTTCTTTCCAAAACACTTGAGCGTGCTCTCTCTGACCAACTATCTCATTATCTCTCTCAGAATGACCTTCTTGACCCAAACCAGTCAGGCTTCAAGACTGGTCACTCAACCGAGATTGCTCTTCCCTGTGTCACGGAGGCTCTCTGCACTGCCAAAGCTGTCTCTCTCTCCTCTGTTCTCATCCTCCTAGATCTATCCAATACCTTCAACACCATGAACAATCAGATCCTCCTCTCCACCCTCTCAGGGCTGGGCGTCTCAGGCTCCATCAAATCCTCCTCTCCACCCTCTCAGGGCTGGGTGTCTCAGGCTCCATCAGATCCTCCTCTTCACCTTCTCAGGGCTTGGTGTTTCATGCTCCATGAGATCCTCCTCTCCACCCTCTCAGGGCTGGGCCTCTCAGGCTCCATCAGATCCTCTTCACCCTCTCAGGGCTGGGTGTCTCAGGCTCCATCAGATCCTCCTCTCCACCCTCAGGGCTGGGTGTCTCAGGCTCCATCAGATCCTCCTCTCCACCCTCTCAGGGCTGGGTGTCTCAGGCTCTATCAGATCCTCCTCTCCACCCTCTCAGGGCTGGGTGTCTCAGGCTCCATCAGATCCTCCTCTCCACCCTCTCTGGGCTGGGTGACTCAGGCTCCATCAGATCCTCCTCTCCACCCTCTCAGGGCTGGGCGTCTCAGGCTCCATCAGATCCTCTTCACCCTCTCAGGGCTGAGTGTCTCAGGCTCTATCAGATCCTCTTCACCCTCTCAGGGCTGGGCGTCTCAGGCTCTGCACACTCTTGGACTGCATCCTACCTGGCAGACTGCTCCTACCAGGTGACATGGAGAGGATCTGTGTTTGCACCACGTACTCTCACTACTGGTGTGCATTATTACGATTCACATATAGCTAGCAGATAATTAGGACGTAAAACAGTTGCTTTGTGTTTCTTGTTTAGTTTCTACTGCCATTGTTGTCCTGGCTGAGAGATGGTTCAGTGAATTGGTAAGTCAATAGGGCTAGCCAGCCATGAAGAATTGGTAGCTACCCACAAAAGATACATCTACCTTGGATTAACATTCGTTTTAGGTCATTTTTGCCTGTTTAATTAGCTGGCTAGCTTGATTATTATGATTCACATATCTAGCTGAAAATTAAGTAAAATGTTTGTTTTGTGTATATCTTGGAAGAAGGTTCAGTGAATGGGGAGGTGAAGAGTGAGGTAATACAGTAGGGGGAGTGCGATTGCTTCTCAAATGTATTGTTTTATGCATTCTCCACACTCTCGTCCTCACGAACGTACTCAAGAGAATTCACTCAGAGCACGAGTGTGGATCACAGCAGTATGCATATTGAGGAAAAACACCTGGTCTTTATCTGCAAACATCAAAGCAGTGACTCGTTCATGCTCTACAACATCCGTAGAGTACGACCCTACCTCGCATAGGAAGTAGCGCAGGTCCTAGTCCATCTCCCGTCTGGACTACTGTAACTCGCTGTTGGCTGGGCTCCCCGCTTGTGCCATCAAACCCCTGCAACTTATCCAGAACGCTGCTGCCCACCTGGTGTTCAACCTTCCCATGTTCTTCCATGACACCTTGCTCCTCTGCACACCATACTGTTTGAAGCTTGCATCCATTACAAGACCATAGTTCTTGTTTACAGAGCAGCAAGAGGAACTGCCCCTCCCTACCTTCAGGCTATGCTCAAACCCTTCACCCCAACCCGAGCACTGCGCTCTGCCACCTCTGGTATCTTGGCCCTCCCCCACCCTACAGGAGGGCAGCTCCCACTCAGCCCAGTCCAAGCACTCCTCTGTCCTGGCATCCCAATGGTGGAACCAGCTTCCCCCTGAAGCTAGGACAGCAGAGTCCCTTACCCATCTTCAGAAAACATCTGAAACCCTACTTCTTCAGATTATCTTAAATAATCCCAAACCCCCCCCCCCCCCCTCCAATGACTAGCTCTGACTTTGCTGATAGCCACTTTATTGAGGAAACATTTACTTTCTGTGATATGTGGATGTCCCACCTGGCTATCTTAAATGATTGAACTAACTCGTAAGACATTCTTACCCTGAGGTGCTCTCTAACTGCTATTTCTACATTACATCTTGATTTTTTGCCTCAGGTGGCCAAGTGTGACGCGTGCGAGCGCCAGGGGAAGCTGATTGAGACCCTGCCGATGCTGGGCGAGGTGAAGCACTTCTGCAACCTCCAGTGTCTGCTCGACTTCTGCAGCCTGCAGACCCAGAACCAGGGCAAGCCCCAGGGCCAAAAGGGTAGGACTTACATTATAGCACATTGTAATGTTTCATCATAGGGTATTACATGTCCTTGGGTTTTTCACACCACAGTTTCCCGCGTGTATCAAGAATGGTCCACCACCCAAAGGACATCCAGCCAACTTGACACAACTGTGGGAAGCATTGGAGTCAACATGGGCCAGAATCCCTGTGGAACACTTTCGATAACTTGAAGAATCTATGCCCTGATGAATTGAGGTTGTTCTGAGGACAATATTAGGAAGGTGTTATGAATGTTTGGTATATTCCTTGCCTATAGAAAGTCTACACTTCCTTGAATCTTTTTCACATTTTATTGCTTTACAAAGTGCGATTGAAATAGTACTAATTGTAATTTTTTGTCATTGATCTACACAAAATACTCCATAATGTCAAAGTGGATCTTAAAATTTGAGATTATTTTACAAATTAATAAAAATGTAATAACTAAAATTGTCATTGCATAAGTATTCACCCCCTTTGTTATTGCAAGTGTAAAATTAGAAGTAAAGTCAAATTTGGCCAAACAAATCACATAAGCTATATGGATTCACTCTGTGTGAAATAATAGGGGTTGACATGATTTTTGAATGTGACTACCACTTTCTCTGTCCCTCAGTGAAGTATTGAATTTCAAGCACAGCTACAAAGACCAGGGAGCTTTTTGAAAGCCTCAAAGTAGGGCAGTGATTGGTATATGGGCAACAATAACAAATCAGACATTGAATCTATCTTTAAGCATGGTCAAGTTAATAATTATGCTGTTTGATGATGTATTAAACCACCTAGACACATCAAAGATGCAGCTGTCCTTCTGAGCTGCTGGACAGGAAATAAAACTCCTTAGAGATGTCGCCATGAGGCCATTGGTGATTTTAAAACAGCTACAGAGTTCAATGGGAGTGAACTGAGGAATCAACAACATTGTAGTGGCTCCACAATAATGACCTAAATTACAGTGAAAAGAATAATTAAAATATCCCAAAACATACATACAGTGCATTCGGAAAGTATTCAGACCCCTTGACCTTTTCCATATTTTTTGTTTCGTTACAGCCTTATTCTAAAATTGATGAGGGAAAAATAATAATTTCATCAATCTACACAATACCCCATAATGACAAAGCATGGATAAAACAGGTTTTTAGAAATGTTACCAAAGTAATGAAGAAAAATGAAATATCACATTTACGTAATTATTCAGACCCTTTACTCAGTATTATGTTGAATCACCTTTGGCAGTGATTACAGCCTCGAGTCTTCTTAAGTATGACATTACAAGCTTTGCACACCTGTATTTGGGGAGTTTCTCCCATTCTCCTCTGCAGATCCTCAAGTTCTGTCAGGTTGGATGGGGAGTGTCGCTGCACAGCTATTTTCTGGTCTCTCCAGAGATGTTCAAGTCCGGGCTCTGGCTGGGCCACTCAAGGACATTCATAGACTTGTCCGTAAGCCACTCCTGCGTTGTCTTGGCTGTGTGCTTAGAGTCGTTGTCCTGTTGGAAGGTGAACCTTCGCCCCCGTCTGAGGTCTTGAGCGCTCTGGAACAGGTTTTCATCAAGGATCTCTACTTTTTGCTCCGTTCATCTTTCCCTCGATCCTGACTAGTCTCCCAGTCCCTGCCGCTGAAAACATCCCCACTGCATGTTGCTGCCACAACCATGCTTCACCTTAGGGATGGTGACAGGTTTCCTCCAGACATGACGCTTGGCATTCAGGCCAAAGAGATAAATCTTGGTTTCATCAGACCAGACAATCTTGTTTCTCATGGTCTGAGTCCTTTAGGTGCCTTTTGGCAAACTCCAAGTGGGCTGTCATGTGCCTTTTACTGAGGAATGGCTTCCATCTGGCCACTCTACCATAAAGGCCTCATTGGTGGAGTGCTGCAGAGATGGTTGTCCTTCTGGAAGGTTCTCCCATCTCCACAGAGGAACTCTGGAGCTTTGTCAGTGACCATCGGGTTCCTGGTCACCTCCCTGACCAAGGCCCTTCTACCCCGATTGGTCAGTTTGGCCGGGCAGCCAGCTCTAGGAAGAGTCTTGGTGGTTCCAGACTTCTTCCATTTAAGTATGATGGAGACCACTGTGTTCTTGGGGACATTTTTTTTGGTACCCTTCCCCAGATCTGTGCCTCGACACAATCCTGTCTCTGACCTCTACGGACAATTTCTTCAACCTCATGGCTTGGTTTTTACTCTGACATGCGCTGTCAACTGTGGGCCCTTACATAGACAGGTGTATGCCTTTTCTAAATCATGTCCAATCAATTGAATTTACCACAGGTGGACTGTAATCAAGTTATAGAAACATCTCAAGGATGATCAATGGAACAGGATGCACCTGAGCTCAATTTCGAGTCTCATAGCAAAGGGTCTGAATACTTATGTAAACAAGGTATTTCTGTTATTTTTAAATGTTCAAAAAATCTGATTTTGCTTTGTCATAATGGGGTATTGTGTGTAGATTGCTGAGGATTTTTTAATATCAATTTTAGAATAATGTGGAAAGTCACGGTCTGAATACTTTCCGAATGCACTGTATGTATGCAACAAGGCACTGAAGTAATACTGTAGAATAAAAAATAAGACTACAAAGGAATACACTTTTTGGCCTAAATGCAAAGCATCGTTTGGGGCAAATCCAACACATCACTGAGTAACTGCCTCCTTATTTTCAAGGATGGTGGTGGCTGCATCATGTTATGGGTATGCTTGACAGGATGAAAAGAAACGGGGTGGAGCTAAGCACAGGCAAAATCCTAGAGGATAATCTGCTTTAGACCAGACACTGGGAGAGGAATTAACCTTTCAGCAGGTCAACAACCTACAACACAAAGCCAAATATATATACTGGAGTTGCTTAAGAAGAAGACAGTGAATGTTCCTGAGTGGCCAAGTTAAAGTTTTGACTTAAATCTGCTTGAAAATGTATGGGAAGACTTGACAATTGCCGTATAGCCATGATCCCCAACACCTTGTTAGAGCTTGAAAAATAATGATAAAATATTGCACAATAAAAGTGTGCAAGGCTCTTTTGAGACTTACCCAAGGTGAATACTTTTCTATCAAGGTATATTAGTGTTACTTTTATTTTTCATTATTGAAAAATATATATTTTTCTTCCCATTTTTGAAATTAGTATTTTTGTATAGATCGTTGACACAAAAAAAAGACCAATCCATTTTAATCACACGTTCCATAAGCACTGTATAGTCACTGCAACATTTTATCTCACGCTCTCATTCTTTCTCTTCCGCTCATCCTTCCAGTGGCCATCTCAATCGCTCAATCCCCCTCCAATACTACCACTGCTACGAGCATGTCTGATCCAGTCATCGCCAACGTAGTCTCACTAGCCAGCTCCCCCATTGACCAGCCCAACTACACCACTGCCCTGCAAGGTATACACACACAGACTCGGTTACCAGTTAAATACAATTTACTGTATACACACGGGTATACACACAAGGTGTTGTACACTATTACGTGTAACTGGAGAGTGTTTAACCAGTGTTTTCATTCATCAGTAAATGTCTTTGAATGGGGTTGAGTTGTTGCTAATAGCGTAGTCTTTTGACACCCATTAAGGTGCAGGTTAATTACAAATGAAATTAGGTTGGAAAATGATCTCATTAGCAGGCCTGACTGACTGTGGTGTTTAATACTAACTCCTTTTCTGTTGCGTCATTACAGGGACTGTTCCAAGAAGACATGTGAAGTATGTTGGAAATGTAAGTAGTGCATAGGTGTCCTTTTTAGGTCAAGAATTGCAAAACTGCGGGGGTTTTCACACTCAACAGTTTCCTGTGTGTATCAATAATTTTTATTATAATTTTTATTTATTTAACCTTCATTTAACTTGGCAAGTCAGTTAAGAATAAATTCTTATTTTCAATGACGGCCTAGGAACAGTGGGTTAACTGCCTTGTTCAGGGACAGAACGACAGATTTTCTTTTTACCATGTCAGCTCGGGGATTCGATCTTGCAACTTTTCGGTTACTAGTCCAATGCTCTAACCACTAGGCTACCTGCCCGTCACCCAAAGGACATCCAGCAAACTTGACACAATCTTGGGAAGCATTGGACTCAACATGGGCCAGTATCCCTGTGGAAGGCTTTCGACACCTTGAGTCCATGCCCCGACGAATTGAGGCTGTTCAGAGGGCAAAAGTGGAGGGGTGCAACTCAATATTAGGAAGGCGTTCCTAATGTTCGGTATACCCAGTGTATGTTTGTGTTATGCACATGGGGGCGAATTGGAACTTGCACTTAAGTCGAATTGGAACTTAGGCTGCGTTTACACTGGCAGCCTAATTTGTATATTTTTTCACTAATTGGGCTTTCGACCAATCAGATATTTTTCAAATAATTGGGCAAAATATCAGAAACTCAGCCAAAGTCCTGCATTTATGTCAATTGGAAACTAAGTGAAATTCAAGTGGAATTAGGTTTGTCCCATGGTTACTAACAGTCTCTTCATTGTGTGGCAGGCCAGCACACAGACACAGGCCCCTCGGGCCCCTCCACCCAAGGTTCAGAAGAACAAGGCACTACTCTGTAAACCAATGGTCCAGAACAAGGGCATCATGTGTAAACCCAACCTCACCACCTCAGGGTGCCAGACAGGTACAACACCACACACACACACACAGCATATATACCACATGCACTATTTGTATTTCTTTGCACTCAAGAAAATACAAAACAATATGAAGGTTTAAAAGGTATCAAAAATAACATGTGCAGGAGAGGTAATAAATAAAAAAATTATGCTTTTAAGGCCCCTCCCCCTTTAAAATGAAAACATGGTGAATTAGGGGGTGGAACACATAATTCAAGTAAAATGCATAAACAGAAAATAAATGGCTGTGATAGGCCATTGAATACATACTTTTGTATGTGGACACCCCTTCAAATGAGCAATTTCAGCCAAACCCGTTTCTGACAAGTGTATAACATCTATGCAATCTCCATAAGGAAACGTTAGCAGTAGAATGACCTTACTGAAGAGCTCATTGACTTTCAACGTGGCACCTTTCCAACAAGTCTGTTCGTCAAGTTTCTGCCCTGCTAGAGCTGCCCCGGTCAACTGTAAGTGCTGTTGTGAAGTTGAAACATCTAAGAGCTTCAACGGCTCAGCCGCAAAGTGGTAGGCCACAAACTCACAGAACGGGACTGCTGAAGCGCCTAAAAATGGTCTGTCCTTGCTTGCAACACTGACTACCGAGTTCCAAACCGCCTCTGGATGCGACGTCAGCACAAGAACTGTTCGACAGGAGCTCCATCAAATGTGTTTCCTTGGACGAGCAGATGACCATGTGCAATGCCGAGCGTTGGCTGGAGTAGTGTAAAGCTCACCGCCAATGGACTCTGGAGCAGTGGAAGCGCGTTCTCTGGAGTGATGAATCACGCTTCACCATCTGGCAGTCCGGGAAAGAATCTAGGTTTGGGAGATGCCAGGAGAGAGCTACCTGCTTGAATGCATATTGCCCCAACTGTATGATATGGTGGAAGAGGAATAATGGTCTGGGGCTGTTTTTCATGGTTTCTGGCTAGGCCCTTTAGTTCCAGTGAAGGAACTAATGTGAGCCAGGACTAATCGCCCAACAGTACCCGACTTCCACTTCCACTAATGCAAGTCCCCGCAGCAATGTTACATCTAGTGGAAAGCCTTCCCAGAGGAGTGGAGGCTGTGTTATAGCAGCTAAAGGGGGACCAACTCCATGTTAATGCCCATGATTTAGGAATGAGATGTTCGACTAGTAGGTGTCCACATACGTTTTGGTAATGTAGTGTACATATTCAAAGGCGCACACAAGTACATTTTGTATTTCTATTTACCTTGACATTGTTGGTCCACAGATGATAATTTCCCCAAGGTGATCATCGTGCCTGTCCCAGTACCGGTGTATGTTCCAGTCCCCATGAACCTGTACACCCAGTACACCCCCCAGCCTGTTGGACTCCCCATACCGGTATGTTAACACCAAACACTACCTAGACTTCACCTGAGTCTGGCACACAGATTTCTCCTCGAATTCTCTCAAACAAGAGCTGTGTGCTCTGGACTAATTTTTAAACCAACTAACATTGAATAGCAGTTGTAGGTTGGCTGATACATGCTCTTGCAGAACAGAAGTGCTACAGGAACAAAGAATTGCATCCCTCATAGCCTCCATCTATCTCTTTATCCGCCCCATTTCCAGCTGCCCGTGCCCATGTTCCTGCCGGTGACTCTGGACAACGCTGAGCGCATCGTGCAGACCATCCAGGACATCAAGGAGAAGATCCCCTCTGACCCGTTCGAGGCAGACCTCATCCTCATGGCCGAGATGGTAGCGGAGGAGGGGATGGAGAAGTCCCCGCAACGACCACCTGAAAGGCCAGCCCCAGCAGTACAAGATGGTAACCAGGGGCGGGAGTCAGGGATTGGGGATGAGACCTGGGTCATGTTCATTATGCACCAAATGGAAGAAAACGGACTGCGACATGGAGAGATTTCATGGACTTGCACAACATTTTCTGTTGCGTGGCCTAATGAACATGAGCCAGTTGGAACTTGTGAGACCCTCTCTATGGCTTCATAGGCCAAGCTACAGCGGTGAATGCGTGTTATAACTGGGCTTTCTTGGCGCTTCCACCAAGTCTCTCTTTAAAAAGCAATTCACAGTTGAATGAGAGTCTAAAAAGCTATTGGTAATTTGAATTCTGAATTCAGGTAACGTATTGGTTCATTGAGCTTATTTTGCCCCTTTTCAGATATGAGAAGTTTGCCTAGCCTCTCTACTATAGATTCCTCTTTTTTTAACCCTTATTGTAGGTAAGTTTCAAACACAAAGACCAGGGAGGTTTTCCAATGCCTAGCAAAGAATGGCACCTATTGGTAGCCACCTATTGGTACAAAAAAAAACATTGATATCCCTTTGAGCATGGTGAAGTTATTAATTACACTTTGGATGGTGTATCAATACACCCAGTCACTACAAAGATACAGGCGTCCTTCCTAACTCAGTTGCCGGAGAGGAAGGAAACCACTCAGGGATTTCACCATCAGGCCAATGGTGACTTTATAACAGAGTTTAATGTCTTTGATAGGAGAAACCTGAGGATTGATCAACAACATTGTAGTTCTCAGTACAACCAATTTGACTGAGCTTGAACATTTTTGAAAGTAACAATGGGCATTGAATTACCCAGAAAGACTCAGCTGTAATCTCTGTCAATGGTGTTTCTAACATGCATTGACTCAAGGGGTTGAATACTTACAGTATCTAATCAAGATATAGTGTTGAATTTTTTCATGTTTATTTTTTCTAATGTTAATTTGTCTTCCACTTTGACAATTAGAGTATTTGTGTAGATCATTTTAAAAAACAACAATTAAATCCATTTGAATCACACTTTGTAACAACAATGTGGAAAAAGTCAAGGGGTGTGAATACTTTCTGAAGGCACTGTACATAGTATTAACAAAAACGATGTAGTAACAATAGTTTCTGTTACTTACCTCAAATAATTCAACACTAGTAACTGCCTGGTACATGGTGATATCAATGAATGTTAAAGAAACTGTGTATTTGAGATTACCATTTTAACAAGAAGTTCCTACTTAACTGTCAAGTAAATAACAGGGGTTACCGATGAACATGTTGAGAGCTGTCTCATAACTTGAATACTTTTGTGTTTTCTCTTCGGGGACCAGACCAGGGAAGCACCTACAGTGGAGACCTGGACACAGAAGAATTGAGTAACTTCCTCACCTCTTGGCATGACGAGCCACCTCCCACCCCCGGCGTCTCCTCGCGCCACAGTCGACCCTATGCCCACGAGACGCTCCGACCCATCCTGGACATCAACACCCCCACCACACCCCCACCCCCCATCATGGACATAGAGGCTGACTTCCCTGTCCGTGAGTGATGCTGGACTTTTCCACCTTCTCAGAGTTCTCAGGGATTCCTGATTTTGAGCATTGTTTACATGGACTCAGTCTGAGGCTTTTTGTTTCTGAAGTTTCCCCATGTAACTTGTATAGTACTTCAAATCAAAACTTTATTTGTCACATGCACCGAATACAACAGGTGTAGTAGACCTTACCGTGAAATGCTTACTTACAAGCCCTTAACCAACAGTCCAGGTCAAGAAGAGTTAAGAAAATATTTACCTAATAAACTAAAGTAACACAATAAAATAACAATAACGAGGCTATATACAGGGGGTGCTGGTACAGAGTCAATGTGGAGGCTATATACAGGGGGTACCGGTACCAAGTCAGTGTGCGGGGGTATAGGTTAGTCGAGTTAATTTGTACATGTTGGGGTTAAGTGACTGCATAGATAATTAGCAGCAGTGTACAAAACAAATGGAGGGGGGTGTCAATGTAAATAGTCTTGTGGCCATTTGATTAATTGTTCAGAAGTCTTATGGCTTGGGGGTAGAAGCTGTTAAGGAGCCTTTTGGTCCTAGACTTGGTGCTCCGGTACCGCTTGCTGTGCGGTAGCAGAGAAAACATTCTGTGACTGGAGTCTGACAATTGTATGGGCTTTCCTTTGACACCGCCTATTATATAGGTCCTGGATAGCAGGAAGCTTGGCCCCAGTGATGTACTAGGCCGTACGCACTACCCTCTGTAGCGCCTTGCGGTCAGATGCCGAGCAGTTGCCATACCAGGCGGGGATGCCACCGGTCAGAATGCTCTTAATGGTGCAACAGTAAGACTTTTTGAGGATCTGGGGACCCATGCCAAATCAAATGTTTTGTTGTGCCCTCTTCACGACTGTCTTGGTGTGTTTGGACCATGATAGTTTGTTGGTCATGTGAACACCAAGGAACTTGAAACTACTTATACCTTGGTTGAAGACTGTCAATCTTTGATGAGGGTAATTATATGGTCAAAACATATTGACTATATAGTGAATGGCTTCTAGCTCTATATATCTCTATCTTTTAACTGCCCTGTTATATTTTAACCATGTAACAAGCCTCAGTAAGTCAAACCCTTTGATACTACACACTGCAATTCTTCTGGCCTCATTCTCATTGTAGTCTGTAGTCAAATATCTCTATCGTTTTGTCAGAAACCCTGGAGCTGATGGCCCATTGGAGGGATCAGGAGAGGGATAGAAGTCCCAGTCCTCCACCTTCTCCTCCACGACGAAGAGCCAGAAGGAAAGCTCGGGATGGCTTGCCACAGAAGAAAAAGGTACGAGCCCCAAAAATATGTCTAAATGAGACCCCTTTCAAAGAGCGCCTTGTGCGATTTTTATTTCCAGATTTCGACTCCCAGCAGTGCGCCTTTTATTTTTTTATTTTTTTATTGTTCTTTGTAATTCTGGATAACACTTTACTTGACACTGGGCTGCAAGTTAAGTGTTACCTAATTTGGTGTGTGTGTGTGACAACCCTGTTGACCCCACAGAGGCGAAAGTCGAAAGCAGCAGAGACTGCGTCAGTGGTGGCGTCACTGGGTGAGGCGCATAGTGACGTGGTGCCCGGCGAGCCCCCTAAACTGCAGCACATGTACGGGGTGGACGCCTGGAAGAGATGGGTCCAGTGGAGCAAGACCCAGCCTGACCTGGAGAAGCCTCGATTTGGCTGTGGGTCTGCTCACTGATACACTTGACTATTATGAAAATCCTGATATCACACATTTTGTTGCTTTGCTTCTTCCTCATTTACCGCCTCCTTATAGAATTCAACCTACCTCTTGATTGCCTATGGGAATCATTTAACTTAGTAGACCGAATAAGTTAACCTTGACGTTCTGTTTCCCCGTTACAGCGCGACCAATGGAGATAAAGGAGGATGTTTTAAAGTGCACTACAGCAGAGCTGAGCTACGGTCTCTGTCGGTTTATCTGTGAAGTCCAACGACCCAACGGAGAGTCCTACAGCCAGGACAGTCTGTTCTATCTCTGCCTCGGCATCCAGCAGGTAGAACACACACGTTAACCCAGATATACACACAAAAACTCACTCCGGGTGATATCGTTCTGTTAAATGTCATGTATAATGGACCCTCTTTCTGCAGTACTTATTTCAGAATGGGCGCATGGAGAACATATTCACTGACCTCTTCTATGGCAAGTTCACCCTGGAGATCACCAAGCTGCTGAAAGGCTTCAAACCTACCATAACGGCCAGTGGTAAGACATACACACGCTCGTACGCCCAGTGGGGGAAATAAAGTTCATAACAAAAAAAAATGGTATTAAGGCCTTTGCTTTGACCTCTTATTCCATATCTCGCTCCTCCATCTTAACTCCCGCTCTCTCTCCCCCTCTCTTCCTTTCCGTTCAGGTATAGTAGGTAGGTTGATGGCGTTGGGGTTGTGTTATTAGTATGCTTCTTGAACGGTCTTTAATGTTTGAATCTCTCCCCTCCCTCCCTCCCTCCCTCCCTCCCAGGCTACCTGCACTCGCGGGTGGAGGAGGAGTACCTGTGGGACTGTAAACAGCTGGGGGCCTACTCTCCCATCGTGCTGCTCAACACGCTGCTCTTCTTCTGTACTAAGTTCTTCCAGTTCAAGACGGTGGCCCAGCACCGCCAGCTCTCCTTCGCCCACGTCATGCGCTGTACCAAGTCCATCCACGACAACACCAAGTCCAACTTCCTGCGCTTCTACCCGCCCATCCCCAAGAAGGACGTGCCTACCGAGACAGCAGGTGCTTTTAGTCTTTTTGTGGTCTCCTTCACTCACCTCTCTACCCTTCGCTCTTGTCTTGTTCATGTGTCTTTTGTGCTTTTTGATACTGTGTTTTGCATATGTTTCTGCTCTGGTAAAACATTGCAGGTTTTACTTATTTTTTCATGAGACTGGAAAATAATGGACTAGCTTCTTCGGCAAAGTAGGAAGCAAAGACGGAGTGGCAGACGTGACGTGGTGAGATTAAGATGCTGGGCGACCAGTCCTCCATTACTACTCATCAATGTTCAATCATTAATGAACAAACTTGGCAAACTCAGAGCGAGGATCTCCTTCCAGAGGGACATCAGATTCTGCAACATACTTTTGAGACTTGGCTTTCCTCCGACAACCAAATGGATTATATGCAACCAGCGGGTTTTACAGTTTTTTGAGTGTATAGGAAGCAGCCTCTGGCAAGCGCAAAGGTGGTGGGCTCTGCTTTATGACTAACACCCTATGGTGCGACGGAGGAAATGTACAGGAACTTGCAAGCTTCTGATGTCCACTATCCTCCCTGTGCCCAAGAAAGGGAACATAACTGAACTGAATGACTACCGGCCAGTAGCACTCACTTCCGTCATCATGAAATGCTTTGAGAGGCTAGTCAAAGACCATATAACCTCCTCCCTCCCCAACACACTCGACTGTCTCCAATTTGCCTACCGTCCTGACAGATCCACGGGCGACGCCATTACACTGCCCTTACCCACCTGGACAAAAGGAATGCATATGTGAGGATGCTCTTCATCGACTACAGCTTGGCCTTCAATAACACAGTGCCCTATAAGCTCATTACAAAGCTCACGGCCCTGGATCTGAACTCCTCCCTATGCAACTGGGTCCTGGACTTCTTGACAGGCTAACCCCAGGTGCTGAAGGTAGGAAACATTACCTCCTCCACACTGATTCTCAATACAGGGGGCTCACAAGGGTGTGTCCTTAGTCTCCTCCTGTATTCCTGGTATACCCACGACTGCGTGGCCTCGCACAGTTCCGACTCGATCATCAAGTTCGCTGACGACACAACAGTAGTAGGCCTGATTACCAACAACGACGAGACAGCCTACAGGGAGGAGGTAGGCACTGACGGTGTGGTGCCAGGTAAACAATCTCTCTCTCAACGTCAGCGAAACAAAGGAGCTGATTGTGGACTTCACTAGGCTGGACACGTCCCCATTCTCAACGGTGTCACCATGAGACGGTTGGCCAAAAGGCACCTAAATGACTCTTAAGACCATGAGAAACAAGATTATCTTGTGAAACCAAGATTCAGCTCTTTTGAATGCCAAGCGTCAAATATGGAGGAAACCTGGCACCATCCATGTTTTTCAGCGCCAGGGACTTGGAGACTAGTCAGGATCGAGTTCCTTGATGAAAACCTGCTCAGGACCTCAGACTGGGGCGAATGTTCACCTTCCAACAGGATAACAACTCCAAACACATAGCCAAGACAACGCAGGAGTGACTTCGGGACAAGTCTGAAGCCAGAGCCCGGACTTGAACCCGATCGAACTTCTCTGGAGACACCTGAAAATAGCTGTGCAGCGACGCTCCCCATCCAACCTGACAGAGCTTGAGAGGATCTGCATAGAAGAATGGGGAAAAACTCCACGATGATGGGGGAAACTATATAATACATTTTAGAATACGGCTGTAACGTCACAATGTGGAAATGATCAAGGGGTCTGAATACTTTCTGAATGCAGTTTAAAAATATATATATATATATATATATATTATAATTTTTATTATTATTTCACTTGGTCCCCATGCCCCCTCAATGGTCATGGTGCTCCCCCTATGGTAATTCCCTCCCCACCCCCTAAAGTCTTTACTCTGCCTCCACCCCAATGGACATTTATATATTCATTAGTGCTACAGTTTATGTATATAGTGCCATTTCTATTGTTTAAAAAATATATTTTCATTTTTTCACTTGGTCCTATGTTGGCGCTTAAGATTTTCACTGTTCCCTGCAATCATACACTCAACCCTGTACATGACTATTAAACACTGTATCTCTGTGTTGCCTTCAAGGTTTCTTCCTAATTAGGGAGTTCTTCCCCTGCCACTGCTGCCTTGGCTAACTCTTTAGGGGATTTGTGTGTGGTTTGCTTTTTAAAAAAAAAGTATGACACAGATCATATTTGATTCGTATGTAATCGTGGACCTGTGTGTGTGTAGCAGATGTAGATGGTGTGGCAGCGAAGAGGAAGAGGGATGACGAGGAGAAAGAGGAGGTGCTGGAGATGATGGAGAACAGTGAGAATCCCCTCCGCTGTCCTGTCCGATTGTACGAGTTCTACCTTTCCAAGTGGTGAGTGACACACACCATCTCCCCATGCTGCAGGCCATGCTGTAGGCCAATCTAACATTTAGTAGTGTAACCTGAAATTATTCTTCTTGACATTGCTTTTCAAAACTCAGCTTTTCTGAGCTCTTTCCTCATATCATTGAAAACGAGCCCTCTCTAACACAGAGCTCTCCTCCTCTCCTCCAGCTCGGACTCGGTAAAGCAGCGCACCAACGTGTTCTTCCTGCTCCCGGAGCGCTCGTGCATCCCCAACAGCCCCATGTGGTTCTCCTCCCAGGGCCTGGACGACCACACTCTGGACACCATGCTGACGCGCATCCTCACCGTCAGGGAGATCCATCTGGGAGACCCCCAGAGGAACAAGCCCCAGTCCAAGGACCCTGAGTGGGTCCCCGACCAACACGACGACAACTCGGATTGACCATGAGGACTCGTACACACACACACACACACACACACACACACGTACAGTTATAAGCTTTTGTTTAAATACAAACACTACGTGTTGATCCATAAGGACTTCTAGGATCCACCTTCAGCTGTGTGTGAAGAGGAGTGGGTTCACACAGTTCTAGACTGAGACGGTGTCATGTACACACATTGTGTAGGAGATGCGTGTACATGCAAATTATAAACAGATGCTCAACTGCTCATTCTGTCCGGTCACTACAAGGCAAATGGAGGGAGAAAGTAGGAGGAATCACTTTAAGAACTGCCATACTGCCTTTGTCAGCATTATTGTGGTCGTAGAGAAAAACAAGTCCAGTTAACAAGATATTTTCAAGTTCTTTAACGTCACCATAGGAGAGAGACGATGCTCTCCAGCCCTATTCAACATGGACTCCCATTGGGAAAATGGTCAAAAGCTTTTAAGAATTTGGGATCCCGTATCTGACCAGGTCCTTTCTACTGCTGAATTCAATATTCCCTGTCTTTCTTTCTTTATTGGGTCACTGCAGAAGTTACAATGGATTGAATGCCAGTGATTGCAATGTTGTTTGAGAATTTTGTGTTTTGAAGGGATTAGCCTCGTTGTTTTGGGAATGAGATAATATTGAATGAACAACGAGTGATATAACTTGATATCAGAGGTGTTGTCCATTGCCTACTAAAACTGATGGCTGGCAGACATTCCTTGAATTGACTACGAGTTATATCGAGTCATTTCAACTTGTCAAAATGCTTGATGTCACGTCAGTGCTCCTACATGCATGTATAATGTTGAAGGAAAAAAATGTAATTCTGTGTTTCCTTATGTAGAACACTTGCGATGTCAGGAAAGAGGACGTAGAATCGTTTGTTCATTTGGAAAGACAAGCATTTACCTTGCAAGTGCTCCTCATACTAGTTCAAAATTGCATAGATTTTTTTCTGAGAAACTTTTTAATCAAATATTTTTAAATAAATGCTGATAAACAAATGTTTAACTTTGGAAGCTTTATTAATGCAGAGAATTACAGACATATGATTTTTTTATTATTATTTTTTTTACAGTTATTATTATTTAGGCCTGAACTCAATCTAAGAAGCATGCTCAAAGTGAAGATCTCTGATACATTTTGTCAGTCAGTTTTAGAAAACAATTAGAATTACAACATAGCAAAACAGTATTACAGTAGAACTTCAGTCATCAGCTCACAAACCCCTTTACTATTCATTCATCAATGCTAGCAAATGTGATACTTGAAATAGATTTAAACTAATATTCAGACTTTTTATTTGGACCTAGAGGTGTTGTCCACCCATAATTCTATACTATTAGTTAAACACAGTAAAATACCCTTAAATTATTAAAGAAAATGTATAATTTTGCTGACAACTTAGGAATGGAATTGCTCTAGATGCAATTCATTACATTGTCAGTTAAGCGTCAAAGCCACCTGCTCCTCTGGGCTGTCTATAATGATCAGGTGTCGCCGCCCCCCCCCCCCCCCCCCCCCCCCCATGGAGACAACAGTCATCCCGACTCTCTGTCCAGGTCAGTGTATTACTAGATAAACAATACTTTCCCTCATAATACACTGCCTTCAGAAGCTATTCACACCCCTTTACTTTTTCCACATTTTGTTGTGTTAGTCTGAATTTCAAATGGATTAAATGTAGATTGTGCCACTGATCTACACGCAATACCCCATAATGTCAAAGTGGCATTTTGTTTGTAGAACAATACAACATGTCAAGCTGAAATGTCTTTAGTCAAGTAATCAACCCCTTTGTTATGGCAGGCCTAAAAATGTGCTTAACAAATCGCATTACGTTGCATGGACTCATCCCGTGTTCAATAATAGTGTTTAACATGATTTTGGAATAATTACCTCCTCTCTGTACCCCACACCCAATTATCTGTAAGGTCTTTCAATTGAGTAGTGAATTTCAAGCACATATTCAACCACAAAGACCAGGGAGGTTTTTCAATGCCTCGCAAAGAAGGGCACTGATTGGTAGTGTAAAAAGCAGATGCTGAATATCCCTTTTGAGCATGGCTTGGCTTTGTATCACCCGGTCAAGACAAAGATGCAGGCGTCAGTCCTAACAGTAGCCGCTCAGGGATGCTCAGGGATTTCACCATGAGGCCAATGGGGATTTTTAAAAACTGTTACAAAGTTGAATGTTTGTTAAGAGAACTGAGAATGGATCAACATCAGTTACTCCACAATACTAACCTAAATGACAGCAGTAGGAAAACAAGGATAAAACATCTATAGAAAAGACAGGAATGTCTCCGGGGAAGGTGTTGCTGTATATATTCAGTCATATTCCTGTAAAGCTCAGAAAGGATCTCATGACCAATGAAGTGCTGTGGTTGCAGGTTCCCCTGCCTCATCTGAAGCCTCTTATATGTGCTGCTATTGGCCACAAAGTGCAAACTCACTATCTGGAGAATGTGTGATTTTTAGATAAGGCCTCTGATACTTACAGAAATGTATTTTCTTGGTGACCTGAACATTGACTGGTTATCTAGTTGTTCTCTCAAGAGGAAGCTTCTTACTGTGACGAATGCCTGTAACATGACCCAGGTTATCGCTCAACCAATTAGTTAATGCAAAGTGTTGTATCTGTGACATTCACTTGTATTGGACATAACCTTGCCTAATGATGCAGAGCTTTTCTCCAAAGCAATGTCAGTTCTCATTGGCTGTAGTGACCATAACATTGTGGCAATAACAAGTAAAGTCAAAGTACCAAATGTAGGGCCTAAAGTGATGAGATCATAAATGTTGTTTAAAGATGTAAAAAATGTGTTTGGTCTGATGTGTATGAGGAGGAGAATCCAGATGCAGCGCTTGGCGCATTTGTAAAATGATTCTTGCCAGTTGTCGACAAGCATGCACCTCTGTGCCCCTCGGATCGATGGTGAATTAAAACAACATTTTATGGTGCAAAAATAAGGTGGCGAACAAGTCAGGCAGATTGGGTGACCTAAATGGAGAAATTTAGTCACCCAATCATAACTTAAGTTATGTAACCAAAAGAAGATAAATGACAAACAATGAAAAAAGACTTTGGAGCACCTTAAATTATATTATGGGCAGAACCCAATTAATCTCCATTGTTCATTGAAGTTGATGGGTCATTTATAACAAACCTTTTGATATAGCTAATCATTTCAATAACTATTTCACTGGTAAAGTGGACCAACAGAAGGGAATTTAAAACATTCAACAGTGAACCATTTATTTGTGCATTGAAGATCTAATAATGAAAGTATTGCTGTTTTGATTTTGGTCAAGTTTGTGTGGAAGAGGTGGGAAAACTATTGTTATCAATAATGATAACCCACCAGGTATAGACAACCTAGATGGAACACTATTGAGAATGGTAGCAGACTGTATTAACCACCCCTATTTGGATGTCTTTACCCAAAGCCTAAAGGAGCTGAAGTAATTCAACTACCTAAAAATGGTAAAGCACCTGTTACAGGTCCCAGGTTTGGGGCTGGTGTAGCATATAATAGTTCCTGTAACACAGGATAAATGATGAAACGGGAGAACGTGGCTTCTCTTTCAAGGTTCTCTCATTTATGAGAACACACAGGTGCAGGATCGCATATAGTGACCAGTGCGAAGCGAACGTCTTACTGCCCCCTACTGGCCAACAGTAGTATAAATGCATCGCAATGGCTAACCCTTGGAGGACTGACATTTCAGTAAAAGCGTTCTTCCCCAATACAAAGAAACAATACATGAACACGTGACCACACATTGTGTGTGCATCACACACCCTTTCCTGGCTCAAACAGCCGACCAATCTGTTTGCTGCCTGTTCTTAGTAAACTGATGAGAAAATTGTGTTAGAACAAATACAATGCAATTTTTCAATTGTCTCATCGTGATCCAGCGACTCCTGTGGCGGGCTGGGCGCAGTGCACGCTAACCAAGGGGGCCAGGTGCACGGTGTTTCCTCCGACACATTGGTGCGGCTGGCTTCCGGGTTGGAGGCGTGCTGTGTTAAAGAAGCAGTGCGGCTTGGTTGGGTTGTGCTTCGGAGGACGCATGGCTTTCGACCTTCGTCTCTCCCGAGCCCGTACGGCAGTTGTAGCGATGAGACAAGATAGTAATTACTAGCGATTGGATACCACGAAAATTGGGGAGAAAAGGGGATAAAAAAAAGAAAAAAAGAATGGGTCATTAACAAAGCGGTTTTTAAATACATCTAAAACACTTAAGTCATTGTATTTGGTTCAAAGCATTCTCTTAGACCTAAACCTCAACTTCATAAAGGGTGTGACTATTGAAGAAGTTGAACTCCTAGGAGTAACATTGGATAGTCAGATCATGGTCAAGTCATATTGACAAAGTTATGAAGATGGGGAACGGTACACATTACCAAAAGTATGTGGACACCTGCTCATTTCAAAATCATGGGCATTAATATGGAGTTGGTCCCCCCCCTTTGCTGCTATAACAGCCTCCATCCACTCTTCTGGGAAGGCGTTCCACTAGATGTTGGAACATTGCTGCGGGGACTTGCTTACATTCAGCCACAAGAGCATTAGTGAGGTCAGGCACGGATGTTGGGCGATTATCCAATTCATCCCCAAGGTGTTCAATGGGGTTGAGGTCAGGGTTCTGTACAGGCCAGTCAAGCTCTTCCACACCGACAAACCATTTCTGCATGGACCTTGCTTTGTGCATGGAGGTATTGTCATGCTGAAACAGGAGAAGGCCTACCCCAAACTGTTGCCACAAAGTTGGAAGCACAGAATCGTCTAGAATGTCATTGTATGCTGTAGCGTTGATTTCCCTTCACTGGAACTAAGGGGCCCGAACCATGAAAAACACTTCATATTTTCAAGCACGGTGATGGCTTTCATGTCATGAGAATTCTTGTTATAAGCAAGGACTGCTTGTCAAACACAAAGCCAAATCTACGCTGGAGTTGCTGACCAAGATGACATTGAATGTGCCTGAATGGCCTAGTTACGATTTTGACTTTAAGCCAATTTATCTATGACAAGACTTGAAAATGGCTGTCTAGCAATGATCAGCAAACAAAACAAAAAGGCAAATATTGTACAATCCAGGTGTGCAATGCTCTTAGCAACTTACCCCAAAAGACTCGCAGCTGTAATCACCTTCAAAATATTATTGTACATAGTATTGACTCAGGGGTGTGAATACTTAGTTCCAGTCAAAAGTTTGGACACAGTTACTCATTCAAGGGTTTTTCTTTATTTTTATTGTTTTCTACATTGTAGAATAATAGCGAAGACCTCAAAACTATGAAATAACACATGGAATCATGTAGTAACCAAAAAAGTGTTAAACAATATATATTTTAGATACTTCAAAGCAGCCACCCTCCTGTATTTAGAGGTCAAGTTGGTTAAGATGATATCTATGAGGGTGCCTGTGTTTACGGCTTTGGGGTGGTACCTGGTAGGTTCATTGATAATTTGAATCACGCTTCATGAGGTAGTCACCTGGAATGCTCTTCCAACAGTCTTGAAGGAGTTCCCATATATGCTGAGCACTTGTTGGCTGCTTTTCCATCACTCTGGTCCAACTCATCTCAATTGGGTTGAGGTTGGGTGATTGTGGAGACCAGGTCATCTGATGCAGCGCTCCATCACTCTCCTTGATCAAATAGCCCTTACACAGTCTGGAGGTGTTTGGGGTCATTGTCAAGTGGAAAAACAAATGATAGTCCCACTAAGTGCAAACCAGATGGGATGGTGTATCGCTGCAGAATGCTGTTGTAGCCATGCTGGTTAAGTGAGTTCTAAATAAATCACTGACGGTGTCACCAGCAAAGCACCACCACACCTCCATGCTTCACGGTGGGAACCAAACATGCGGAGATCATCCGTTGTCTAGCAATGATCAACTTGACAGAGTTAAAAGAATGTGCAAATATTGTGCAATCCAGGTGTGCAAGTATCTTAGACTTACCCAGAAAGACTCACAGCTGTAATCGATGCCACAGGTGATTGTATGTATAGACTCAGGATTGTGAATACTTATGTAAATTAGATATTTCTGTATTGAATTTTCTATAAATATGCTAAGGTTTCTAAAAACATGTTTTCACTTTGTCATTATGGGGTATTGGGTGGGGAAAAAATTGTTTAATCAATTTTGAATTCAGGCTGTAGTACAAAATGTGGTACAAGTCAAGGGGTAAGAATAGCTTCTGAAGGCACCATAGGTGTAGAAAAGAGTGGTTCTTGAAGATGTTAGGAGTAACTGTGAATGAGGCTCCATTTTACCAATCTAACAATGAATAGTGTGACCACTCAGTCTACTGCAAAGCTGCATGTATTACACATGTAGTGGGTAAGGTTACACTAATCAAACTTTAATACATTAACTTTGAAGATGTGAGTCAACTCTCAACATAAGAATTTCCTACCTTTTCAATATTCTTGATACATCACCAGAAGTGTACTTTATAGATATTCAGTCATCTCTAGTTTGCCGTCCCTGAACTAAATGTAGGTAATATAAAAAAATAAAAGCTGAACAAACTTTATTAATAAAATGGGTTCCAGATGTTTAGATATTGTATGCACACAACATTCTTGTTTTCAAACCTTAGGTCTAGAAACACTGAAAAGCAGAAATTCAAGTGTACAAAACACAATCAACATGGTGTGCTATAAAGAGACATTGCGTGAACGGAAGATATCCGACATGTTTTTTTTTGCCAGGCTGAGTTATAGATTTGGTTTGTGTTACACCATAATATTTCAAATATCTATGAAAGTTGTGATGTATGTAGAAAATGAGCAGGAATCTCCTGTACTCCACTCACCAATACAGTTTCTACTCAACGCTAGCTAAAAATATTTTTAAATACTTGTATTCAGAGCAAAATTGATGATACTGTTTCATGCACGTAAGATTGTCTCATATTATTCTCTGAGGCGTATCACAGTTGACAACAAAACAAAACTTGGTCTTTACTACCCCATTCTAGCAGTCTTAAGCATTGAGATTTTCTACATTTTCTCCTGGCCAGTTATCAGGCTCATTGCCATACCAGAAGCTAGGGTAGAAAGATGGTAACACATAAATAAATAAATACAAATTTGGGGTAACAAACCCTCACGATTTCCCCAGTATTTGTGTGTCGTGTCAGTCATGGAAAACACATCACAATATACACTACCGTTCAAAAGTTTGCTGTCACTTAGAAAAGTCTATTTTTTTTGTCCATTTAAAATAACATCAAATTGATCAGAAATCCAGTGTAGACATTAATGTTGTAAATTACTATTGTAGCTGGAAACGGTTGATTTTTAATGGAATATCTACATAGGTGTACAGAGGCCCATTAACAGCAACCATCACTCCACATTGTGTTAGCTAATCCAAGTTTATCATTTTAAAAGGCTAATTGATCATTAGAAAACCCTTTTGCAATTATGTTAGCACAGCTGAAAACTGTTGTCCTGATTAACGAAGCAATAAAACTGGCCTTCTTTAGACTAGTTGAGTATCTGGAGCATCAGCATTTGTAGGTTCGATTACAGGCTCAGAATGGCCAGAAACAAATAACTTTCTTGTTGGACAGAGAAAGATTGGAAACAAGTGTTATGGACAGACAAATCTAAGTTTGAGGTGTTCGGATCACAAAGGACAATGAAAAGATGAAAAGATGCTGGAGGAGTGCTTTACGCCATCTGTCAAGCATGATGGCGACAATGTGATGGTCTGGATGTGCTTTGGTGGTGGTAAAGTGGGAGATTTGTACAGGGTAAAAGGGATCTTGAATAAGGAAGGCTATCACTCCATTTTGCAACGCCGTGCCATACCCTGTGGACGGCACTTAACTGGAGCCAATTTCCTCCTACAACAGGACAATGACCCAAAGCACAGCTCCGAAACTATGCAATAACTATTTAGGGAAGAAGCAGTCAGCTGATATTCTGTCTACAATGGAGTGGCCATCAGTCACCGGATCTCAACCCTATTGAGCTGTTGTGGGAGCAGCTTGACCGTATGGTACGTAAGAAGTGCCCATCAAGCCAATCCAACAATCCAATGGGAGGTGCTTCAGGAAGCATGGGGTGAAATCTCTTCAGATTACCTCAACATATTGACAACTATGCCAAAGGTCTGCAAGGCTGTAATTGCTGCAAATGGAAGATTCTTTGACAAAAGCAAAGTTTGAAGGACATTATTTCAATTAAACATAATTATTTATAACCTTGTCAACATCTTGACTATATCTCCTGTTCAGTTTGCAACTCATTTCATGTATGTTTAAGGAAAACGGACATTTCTAAGTGACCCCAAACTTTTGAACGGTAGTGTACATGGCAGCAATATTTAACTTAATTATCATGCTTTACGTACAGTGAGTTGTGCTTAGAAGCAAATGCATTACTATTTGAATACAAAATATCTGACCTTTTCATCTAGAGGTGGGTTGTCCCCCAACAACCATGTTTTCTCATGTTGTGCATCCGTTAGCCCGATCCAGAACTTGATGTCATTGTTAAGGATCTTTTTAAGAACTTTCTCATCTACAAAAGGTCTTAACCAGAAACTATAACTGAAGATGAATATTAGCGTACTGCTCTGGGTTAACACAGATATCTAAGGCTTTAGTAGAAGGTGATTTAGGTGTACTTTATCATAATGTCATTGAATAGTAATACTGGCTCCTGTTGGCTGTCTATGATGACCAGGAGTCCCCCCATGGAAATACACATATCACGACTGATTCCAGGTCAGTTAAGCAGTGGAGAAGTAATAGCACCCCCCCTCCCCATGTTGCTCCCAGCCTTTGGCACAGACTGGTATTTACTGTGGAGGAAGGGTACAGAAATAACCCTAATGCCATTCAGTGTCCCACATCAATCATATGTCTACAGTCCCATTCCAAAAACAGTATTTATGTAATAATATACCATACTATATGAACAGGTAAAAGGCATTCATCTTTCATGTTACTGACAGCATAGATTCATATACATTTACATTTAAGTCATTTAGCAGACGCTCTTATCCAGAGCGACTTACAAATTGGAAAGTTCATACATATTCATTCTGGTCCCCCCGTGGGAATTGAACCCACAACCCTGGCGTTGTAAGCGCCATGCTCTACCAACTGAGCCACACGGGACCATATATTGAACTGAGACAACATTTTCACAATTGCCATTATGAATATAAACATGTTGATTTACTATCCATATATATTTCAGTGACTAAAGCTTAAACCTAACATTTTACCTATAAAATTATTGATTTCTGTGTATTTCTTATTCCATTTTGTATTCTGGAAATGTACATTTGTTATATTAATTCCAATTTAGTAAATTCTATAAATGTAAAACATGCCTATTTAACATTTAAAGCTTTTAAGTAATACTTTTAGGTATTACTGAATAGTGTGCCACCATTTGGGACATTTCTGCATAGTAGAATCTACTCACCTGTGGTTGTGGGGCAAGTGGGTGGAATTCTCTGCTCAATCAATTCTTGATTTAGATGTTTTTTTTAACTAAGAATGAATAAACAACCTAGTCACATCACTACCACTTCTCTCTTCTTGTTGAATCATGATTAAACATGTTGCGTCATGAAATCCATAATTTACTCAAATGTAATAGTAAAGCCCATAGCATAATCAGTACAAAACCAAAGATATTGATCTGTTTTAAGCAATCAATCACGTCATCTTATATAATAATTTACTATGGAAAAATTATTTAACATCTCAATTTAAGATGATAGTATACACTATATATACAAAAGTATGTGGACACCCCGTCAAATTAGTGGATTCGGGTATTTCAGCCACACCCGTTGCTGACAGGTGTATAAAATTGAGCACGGAGCCATGTAATCTCCATAGACAGACATTGGCTGTAGAATGGCCTTACTGAAGAGCTCAGTTAGTCAAATTTCTGTCCTGCTATAGCTGCCCCGGTCAACTACAGTGGGGAGAACAAGTATTAGATACACTGCCGATTTTGCGGGTTTTCCTACTTACAAAGCATGTAGAGGTCTGTCATTTTTATCATAGGTACACTTCAACTGTGAGAGACGGAATCTAAAACAAAAATCCAGAAAATCACATTGTATGATTATTACGGAGCCTCTTACGGAGCCACTCCTTAGTTGCCCTGGCTGTGTGTTTCGGGTCGTTGTCATGCTGGAAGACCCAGCCACGACCCATCTTCAATGCTCTTACTGAGGGAAGGAGGTTGTTGGCCAAGATCTCGCGATACATGGCCCCATCCATCCTCCCCTCAATACGGTGCAGTCGTCCTGTCCCCTTTGCAGAAAAGCATCCCCAAAGAATGATGTTTCCACCTCCATGCTTCACGGTTGGGATGGTGTTCTTGGGGTTGTACTCATCCTTCTTCTTCCTCCAAACACGGCGAGTAAAGTTTAGACCAAAAAGCTCTATTTTTTTAGACCACATGACCTTCTCCCATTTCTCCTCTGGATCATCCAGATGGTCATTGGCAAACTTCAGACGGGCCTGGACATGCGCTGGCTTGAGCAGGGGGACCTTGCGTGCGCTGCAGTATTTTAATCCATGACGGCGTAGTGTGTTACTAATGGTTTTCTTTGAGACTGTGGTCCCAGCTCTCTTCAGGTGACCAGGTCCTGCCATGTAGTTCTGGGCTGATCCCTCACCTTCCTCATGATCATTGATGCCACACGAGGTGAGATCTTGCATGGAGCCCCAGACCGAGGGTGATTGATTGTCATCTTGAACTTCTTCCATTTTCTAATAATTGCGCCAACAGTTGTTGCCTTCTCACCAAGCTGCTTGCCTATTGTCCTGTAGCCCATCCCAGCATTGTGCAGGTCTACAATTTAACCCTGATGTCCTTACACAGCTCTCTGATCTTGGCCATTGTGGAGAGGTTGGAGTCTGTTTGACTGAGTGTGTGGAAAGGTGTCTTTTATACAGGTAACAGGTTCCAACAGGTGCAGTTAATACAGGTAATGAGTGGAGAACAGGAGGGCTTCTTAAAGAAAAACTAACAGGTCTGTGAGAGCCGGAATTCTTACTGGTTGGTAGGTTTTCAAATACTTGTGTCATGCAATAAAATGCAAATTAATTACTTAAAAATCATACAATGTGATTTTCTGGATTTTTGTTTTAGATTCCGTCCCTCACAGTTGAAGTGTACCTATGATAAAAATTACAGACCTCTACATGCTTTGTAAGTAGGAAAACCTGCAAAATTGGCAGTGTATCAAATACTTGTTCTCCCCACTGTATACATACATTTAGAATGTAACGTAACAAAATGTGGAAAAAGTCAAGGGGTCTGAATAGTGAAGTTTATTAAAATGATGTAGAATAGATGGGCCACCACAGATGTCACAGGCATCCACAGGTCTTGACCACCATGTTGCGATGCTTCTTTAGGATCACATTGTTGTTGTCATCGTAGAAGAGTACAGAGATGGGACTGAGCTTGGTGGGTGCGCAGCACGCTTTGGGAACCTCATCTGGCTTCAAAAGGTGAACCTACCATGAAAAAAGGTCAGACTGACTTATTCGTACATGCACTTTGATATAATCAATGATAATATCCTGTTTATAAAAGAGATATGGATTATTATTATTATGCAGATGCTTCAGTGCTCTCCTACCTCAGTGCGCTGTGGCTTCGCCAACCTTGTCTGAATGTGGTCAATATGTTTTAACCCGGGTTGTCTGTGCTCCACAAGACTTTATAGCCCACTGAGGCAAAGCCTAGACTTTCAGAGGTTCAACAACTTCCATGAAACAAGCTAAAACATTTAAATGGGCCATTGACCTAGCTAGTGACTTAAAAAAACAACATTTGGTCTTTTTATTTTATATTATACACACAACATAGGAAAGCCTCTGGTGACAAAATAGGGTCAATAGAATTAGAATGATGACCAGGAATTGTATAGGATTCTAATGGTAACCATAGAGTTCCAAACTCATTTCTATTGCAACAGAGCTGTCAATTTTGTAAACAACAATTTTCAAATACATGTGTTGCCATGAGACATCTAACCGTTAGAACATATCAGCGTTCTATTGAACGTTTTCTGTGCGAAAACAAGAACAACTTCAATTTGCTGTTCAACAACAACAAACTTGACTGATTTGTGAGACCTGAGATTGAAACATCGACTGGAAAATGCCTGGGTGCTTTTCAAGATTGACGGAGAGAGCGCGAGGACGTCGGCAACCTACTGCGTCGACAGGTTGTTTAAATTCATTTGTGGGTTGTTTTTGTTGTCTTTTTCTGTTTTGCAGGGTTCGCGATCGTCGGGAGGTGGACAGCGACAGCGACTTGGAAGAGGGTATGTGGAGTTTTAAACTTCTTATTTTACCACATTCAACATTGACAATGTAATTTGTGAAATGTTGTGTATTTCTGTAATCCTGACTTCCAAGCTAACGTTAACTTTAGTAATTGTTGCTAAGCGATGTACTTTTGCTAGTAGTACTAGCTAGCGTGCTACGTTTTACGTCCTAATAATTGTTTGTTTGTATTCCTTTTCCTCATTTTAGAATCAACTGTACTGGATGAGGTCCAGTTGGATGTGCCACTGCTGCCAGTTATCCTTCATGTCCAGGATGCTGCCATCATCCTTGAGGATGTGCCGACTATCCTTGAGGTACACTTTTCAGAAAGTTTTTGTTTTTTTGTTTGAAAAGTATCCCACATATTCATTCTTAAAATCTTTGTTGTCTGCTTTAGGAGGCCACTGGTAATTGGCAGCTGATACCAATTAGGTTCAGCCCTCTGTACTGTGGGCCTGTTGTGATCAGGGTAAGAGAACCACACAGAGTCACATCACCCCGTTACAATGTTTGCTGTTTCTAACCTGAATGTATTGTAATGTCACCCCCCTCTTGTGCAGAACAATGCCGGTCCGGTGGCTAAAGCTTGGAGAACTTTCCAGTTCATCAGCCCCATTATCACCTACATGCGTGGGGGATCCCAAGTATGTGTCTTTGTAACTACCTAGTCCTAATCTACATTGTCAGAGTCATGTGATCTTGATGGAAATATGTTACATCGATGGCTGATGTTGTTTTGTTGATGTTACTTGTTGTTTCTCTCCACAGCAGGTGGTGGTGAGGATGCACCATGTGAGTAGGGTTCGAGGCCTGGAGACTCAACTGGTGTGGGCCATCTCCAAGGAGACAGCCAGGCTCAGTCCAGAGGGCATCCCCTACTGTGCCACCAAGGTGCAGTCCGTCACTTGGATCCAGGTAAGATGTAAATACTACTGAAATAGTATTAGATTAGGCTTTTCTTCACTTATTCCATTTGGCCTTAACATGTCGTCTCTCTCTGTCAGTATGTGGCTGGCAGGGTGACCCAGTATGCGTCTCACCTCCGCCACGAAACGTCTGTGGACGTGACGCTTGGCTGCTACCAGGTAAATAAAGGTTTTCCTATGTATATAGAATACCAATTACTGGGCATTTTTCCATTAGATATGCTCTGTTTTCTAATAAGGTGTGTGTGTGGTAAACAGGTGTGTTGTGTGTGTTTTTGGAGCAGCAGACTGATGTCTCGGTGGTGTACGACACTCTCCACATGGGGCTGGACGGGCTGCTCTCCTCCTCGGCGTGGTCGGAGGCTGCCTCCATCTCTACGCCCACCAATCAGCAGTACACTGAGCCAGAGCCTGAGGGCCACAACTGCTATGAGGTCAGATGTTAGACACACAGCTACACATTCTATTGACTAGTAGCATTAAGATCCTTCCATTGACCCATTGTTTGTCATGTCATTGCATTGGTCACTGATGTTGAATGTTTGTTCTGTTGTTGTAGGGCTGGGAGGAGGACCTGCTGCCTGAGGAGAGGGAGGTTCCTCTGCTAAAGTGAGTTCCTCTAAATGTCTGTGTAGTCTGGGCTTGTCAGATGCTGAAGGATAGTGGTCACCATGCTGTTATCCCCATTGACTCTAATGGTTGACATGCTCCATTCCCTCCCTCCCACAGCCTCTACCTTACCACCAAGAGAGTGGAGGACATCGCCCTGAGGCTCGTCTCCCTGCGCCAGGCCTTCACTGTGAGTGGACCCACTTTTTTATTTTTTCTCTCTGTATCTTATTGTTCTCTCTGTCTCTTAGGGTGAGACACCCATCTTCCTCTAACTATTCCCTCTTCTCTAGACACTGCTTGGTTCCACCTTGAGCAGGAACTATCTGTTTGTGGCGGGAAAGGTCCTAATGGGCGCACTGGTTCAGGCCCACCACATGGTAGCTCACTAACTCATTATTCATTCAAGGGAAAGAGAGCGTCCTCAGTGGGAAATGTGTTCTGTTCACTAACATCAATGCTCTTTGCTTTGTGATAGGACGAGGCCGAATTCATCCGTGCCTATAACGACTTTGTGGACTACCTGAGTGACCCCTCCAAGCAGATTGACATTGAGAGGGAGCTGGCTGAGGCAAAGGTGAGTTCATTAACTCTTTCATGTCTCACTTTGAGTTCTTCCACATGGATGTCTTTTATACATCACAGTATCTGATCTATTTGAAATCATTCCTGTTTTCTTGTCCTAGATCCATCATGTTAACCTGATAGATGTCCTCTTTGAACTGGTGATGTTTGGGATGATGACAGCTCAGAAGACCCTGATGGTGGTAAGTAGCATCTCACTGGTACATGTTTCGATGTCTCTCTCTTGGCAATTTCACTTCAATTTCTCTTCTCCTCCTCTGTTTCCTTTAGCACCCTGGTGGGTTCATGGAGCGTCTGTACGCTCTCCTGTACTCCTTCCTGCCCGCTGCTGCCAGCATTGAGCCAAAGGCTGAGAGATACCTGCTGCTGCTCAATGTAAGAGTCAAGAGTTTACTTCCTTATTCCTAGTTTACTTTTTCCTGATTAACAGGGTTTCAATGACGTTTTACAGCGAGTAACTCTCATTGTCTCTTTCCTCTTGGTAAGCTAGTAACTCAGAGCCATTATCTATGTGTTGTGTGGTGTTCTCTTCAGGGCGGGCTGATGGCTCTGCTAGATGACATGTTTGGGCAGCAGCTGGCCTGGTACTTTAACCCAGTGTCTCTGGTCACTGAGCTCTCCAGACTCCTGGAGTACCACCTGGAGAACCTCATGGCCAGCATGTAGTCCTACTGCAGAGATCTGAAACGCCACTCTCTCTCTCTCTCTCTCTCAGGATTTGAGGACTTGAAGTGCTTCGTTGAACCGTGATTAGTTAACACCCATTAAATTAATGTATTCTCTTGTTTTCTCTCCCCACAGGATTCTTGTGACGCTTTGCCACGTACCAGGGATCTAGACACTAATGCACTACATTACTTTGCACTGAATTTTACATTTTTAAATAAAATAACTAGTAGTTCAAAAGGATTTGTCTCTGTCTTTTCATTTACTTGATTGTTTCATCACTATTTCCTCTTCCTGGAGTTATGAGGCTAATATTACATGAACAATTATGCTTTATTCTTTGCATAAGGAAATAAACAACACAGTTTAGTTGATTTACAGGTACTACAGGCCCACACTTTATGGCATTGTGATGTGTGATACTGTACTGACTCTACAAGCTGTTGAAAGTGTTCCACAGGGATGCTGGCCCATGTTGACTCAAAATGCTCCCCCCAGTTGTGTCAAATTTGTTCAATGTCCTTTGGGTGGTGGTTAAGAGTCTGCCTTTGTAGACTCAGTTAACATGGGTTTTTTACTTTAAATTTTCCATATTTCCCATTAATGTCTGAGCCAATTACCGTCTTTCCCACTGAGACCAATGTTATCGTTCATGTGAGAGAGGGTGTAGTAGTGCATACTGACCACTAGTTGGATCATAGCGTGGTTGGTGGCGTTCATGCAGGACCCCAGAGGGTATAATAATGTTTACCTCACTGTTTAGAGGACAATTTGTAAGAGACAGCTAGCTAGGCCTACGTTTTGAATTGTTGCATTTTGTTTTAAGTGGGTCCCCACGCGGTAAGTGTAATGCAATACTTTTTTGTTAAAAACTTCAATCAATCAAATGTATTAATAAAGACCTCCTTTTACATCAGCCGACTTCATCAATAGAATGGGGGTTTTAAATGTTTGTGGTGTAGCGCTGTTTGAAGTAACACTATTCACACTTGGAATAACCTATACACGGTTGGTTAGATGAATTTGTAGCGGAATTACATTTTTATCTTGGAATATCAGGTGTTGATTTCGGTAGGAAACACCACTTTTTTGTTAGTTAACTTTAAACGAATCACGTAGGATATCAACAGTGATAACGGTTGGCTGCTATTTAAGTGACAGTTTGACTGTCATATCCATGTATTGGTGTGTGGCCATCGACTTTTATAGAGAGACAGCGTTTAATTTTCTGTGCCATTTCATTAATTTATGTGGCATTTCTAAGTCCTGCATTACCCAGCGCGTGTGACAAAATCATCAGTAACAAACCAAAGATATTGATCTGTTTTAAGCAATCCATCATATGTCATCTTGAAAATTATACACTTTTATACTAGCAGCAACAATCTGAGGTAAAATGGATGTGTAATTCCACAAGATTTTATGGGGTGAAAATGCAAGTTTGTGGGAAATCAGTGTAATATACACTGCTCAAAAAAATAAAGGGAACACTTAAACAACACAATGTAACTCCAAGTCAATCACACTTCTGTGAAATCAAACTGTCCACTTAGGAAGCAACACTGATTGACAATAAATTTCACATGCTGTTGTGCAAATGGAATAATCTGGTGGAAATTATAGGCAATTAGCAAGACACCCCCAATAAAGGAGTGGTTCTGCAGGTGGTGACCACAGACCACTTCTCAGTTCCTATGCTTCCTGGCTGATGTTTTGGTCACTTTTGAATGCTGGCGGTGCTTTCACTCTAGTGGTAGCATGAGACGGAGTCTACAACCCACACAAGTGGCTCAGGTAGTGCAGCTCATCCAGGATGGCACATCAATGCGAGCTGTGGCAAGAAGGTTTGCTGTGTCTGTCAGCGTAGTGTCCAGAGCATGGAGGCGCTACCAGGAGACAGGCCAGTACATCAGGAGATGTGGAGGAGGCCGTAGGAGGGCAATAACCCAGCAGCAGGACCGCTACCTCTGCCTTTGTGCAAGGAGGAGCACTGCCAGAGCCCTGCAAAATGACCTCCAGCAGGCCACAAATGTGCATGCGTCTGCTCAAACGGTCAGAAACAGACTCCATGAGGGTGGTATGAGGGCCCGACGTCCACAGGTGGGGGTTGTGCTTACAGCCCAACACCGTGCAGGACGTATGGCATTTGCCAGAGAACACCAAGATTGGCAAATTCGGCACTGGCGCCCTGTGCTCTTCACAGATGAAAGCAGGTTCACACTGAGCACATGTGAAAGACGTGACGGAGTCTGGAGACGCCGTGGAGAACGTTCTGCTGCCTGCAACATCTTCCAGCATGACTGGTTTGGCGGTGAGTCAGTCATGGTGTGGGGTGGCATTTCTTTGGGGGACCGCACAGCCCTCCATGTGCTCGCCAGAGGTAGCCTGACTGCCATTAGGTACCGAGATGAGATCCTCAGACCCCTTGTGAGACCATATGCTGGTGCGGTTGGCCCTGGGTTCCTCCTAATGCAAGACAATGCTAGACCTCATGTGGTTGGAGTGTGTCAGCAGTTCCTGCAAGAGGAAGGCATTGATGCTATGGACTGGCCCGCCCGTTCCCCAGACCTGAATCCAATTGATCACATCTGGGACATCATGTCTTGCTCCATCCACCAACGCCACGTTGCACCACAGACTGTCCAGGAGTTGGCGGATGCTTTAGTCCAGGTCTGGGAGGAGATCCCTCAGGAGACCATCCGCCACCTCATCAGGAGCATGCCCAGGCGTTGTAGGGAAGTCATACAGGCACGTTGAGGCCACACACACTACTGAGCCTCATTTTGACTTGTTTTAAGGACATTACATCAAAGTTGGATCAGCCTGTAGTGTGGTTTTCCACTTTAATCTTGAGTGTGACTCCAAATCCAGACCTCCATGGGTTGATAAATTTGATTTCCATTGATAATTTTGTGTGATTTTGTTGTCAGCACATTCAACTATGTAAAGAAAAAAGTATTTAATAAGAATATTTCATTCATTCAGATCTAGGATGTGTTATTTTAGTGTTCCCTTTATTTTTTTGAGCAGTGTATAATTTACTATGGCAAAATAATTTAACATGTAAATTTAAGATGATAGTATGTTGCCTACTCACAAACTATTGCAACAATGACATCTCTTTCTCACTCATTTTACCATTTAGAGAGTATGCTCTCAAACCCAATTTAACTGGGTGCTCTAGACTAGAGCCTCCATAGTCTGTACAGCAGCCTGAACGTTTGACATCCCTACCTTTTAGATTTCTCTTCGTGTCTAGACCATTGTACTGGCCTGTTATGTGGAGTAGTTTGATGCATCTTATTGCTTTGTTATCGTTTATCACCAGTCAGTCTCAGCCAACAATTATTGATATCCTCCATTCCTTAGTCATTCATGCAGCACTTTGAGAGCAAGCATCCCCAATGCCCCCAGAGCTGGAGGATGTTGAGGCTTAAAAGACCAACACACACAATGGACCTACAGCTGGGTTAAGATGCTCTCATCATTCAGACTCCCAGTATACATGTTAGAAGCAAACTCTTGCCCTATGCTAAAGTTGTATTTTGTATGACTCAATATGTGGATCTGTTGTCACTCATCGCCTTTCATGTTGTGATTCACAGACACAGGATGACCACGATTAGAGCGCTGCAACTGGAACTAAATGGTGTCAAGAGACTAAATACTGAGACTCCTGGACACGTCACAATTGTATTTTGCATTTGACCATTTCCAAGAAATATAGCAATATATATGAAAGCATTCCTCTGCCTATTTGATCCATTCTGAAGGAAAGCAGTGAATACCTTTTATGTGTGTGAGAGAATATGTATGCCTTGTAATTCTAGCAGAAAATGTGTTACTTCCAAATGCAAGTTAAACGCCATTCCGTCTATACTGTTACCAGACTAATGCATACTTATAAGTATTTTCAAATGCATTTCCAACATACTGCAATGCTATGTAGCTCTGAAGAGTGGTGACACTGTCTACGATAGGAGTGTCAATCAGTTTCTGGAGGTCTGTGTTCACTGGCATTTACTCTCACTTCTGCAATAAATATTCTAGTTTATTTTATTACAAATATAGCAGTACACAGTCCTCCAGAAATATGTTGACAAAGACATTCCTGTGTATAGGATCCTCTGTACATAGAAAAATGGCAAAAATGTTTTGAATTTGACATTTTCCATTGCTACTAAGGTGTACTGGTTACAGGTAGAACTAAAGAAATGCGCAAACTTATAGTCCATATATTTAGTGTTTTAATTAAACCATGTGTAGTACATCTAAAAGAGACAATGAGAAATTCATGGTTCAACAAGACAACATAGCCATCAAAAGGGTAGAAATGTAGCATTGTACTTATGTCACAGTACTTTACAGCTTTGATTGGATACATATAATATATGACAAAGGGTGATGTAATTATCTGAATTACTGTAGATTTGAATAGTTTAAGAGTGAAGTATGGTTATCCTTCTTTATGAAAGAGGCAATGGGTGTTATTCATATACCATTCTAATACTCAAAATCAATATATTATACTGAACAAATATATAAACGCCACATATTAAGTGTTGGTCTCATGTTTCATGAGCTGAAATAAAAGATCCCAGAAATGTTCCATATGTACAAAAAGTGTATTTCTTTCAAATGTTGTGCACCAATTTGTTTACATCCCTGTTAGTGAGCATTTCTCCTTTGCCAAGATAATCCATCCACCTGCTGACTGCAGGAATGGCCACCAGAGCTGTTGCAAGAGAATTTAATATTCCTTTCTCTACCATGTCGTTTTAGAGAATTTGGCTGTATATCCAACCGGCCTCACAACCGCAGACCACGTGTAACCACGCCAGCCCAGGCCCTCCACATCCGGCTTCTTCACCTGCGGGATCGTCTGAGATCAGACACCCGGATAGCTGATGCAACTGTGGGATTGCACAACTGAAGAATTTCTGCACAAACTGTAAGAAACCGTCACAGGGAAGGCCATCTGCGTGCTTGTCATACTCTCCAGGGTCTTGATCTTACTGCAGTTCGGCATCATAACTGACTTCAGTGGGCAAATGCACACCTTCGATGGTCACTGGCATGCTGAAGAAGTGTGCTCTTCAAGGATGAATCCTGCATCGCATGGGCGAGTGGTTTGCTGATGTCAATGTTGTGAACAGAGTGCCCCATGGTGGCAGTGGGGTTAAGGTATTGGCAGGCATAAGCTACGGACAACGAACACAATTACATTTTATCGATGGCAATTTGAATGCACAGAGATACCGCTATGAGATCCTTAGGCCCATTGCTGTGCCAGTAATCCTCTGCCATCAACTCATGTTAATGCGCGGTCCCATTTCGCAAGGATCTGTACACAATTCCTGGGAGCTGAAAATGTCCCAATTCTTCCATGTCCTGCATACTCACAAGCATGTTTGGGATGCTCTGGATCGACGTGCACGACAGCATGTTCCACTTCCCGCAACTTTAAAAATACATTGAAGACGAGTGGGACAACATTCCACAGGCCTCAATCAACAGCCTGATCAACTATGCTAAGGGGATGTGGGCTCCCGAATGGCACAGCGGTCTAAGTTACTGCATCTCAGTGCAAGAGGTTGGAATCCAGGCTGCATGATATCCGGTCACGATTGGGAGTCCCATAGGGCGGCGCACAATTGTTCCAGCGTTCGTCGGGTTTGGCCGGGGTAGGCCGACATTGTAAATAAGAATTTGTTCTTAACTGACTTGCCTAGTTAAATAAAAAAATAACAAAAACGTATTAAATTAAATGTGTCCCACTGCATGAAGCAAATGGTGGTCACACCAGATACTTACTGGTTTTCTGATCCACGCTCCTATCTTCATTTTAAAAGGTATCTGTTACCAACAGATGCACATCTGGATTCCCAGTCATGTGAAATCCATAGATTAGAGCCTAAAGAACATATTTTAATTGACTGATTTCCTTATATGAACTATAACTCAGTAAAATCGTTGAAATTGTTGCATGTTGCATTCATATTTTTGTTCAGTGTAAATAAATGCTATTTCTCCGCATATTGCCAGATTATTGCTATCAACTGCTGACTGCAAGGTATATTACCCTGTTTGTATCTTTTGGAACAATGGTAGTGAAGTTTATTAAAATTATGTAGAATAGATGGGCCACCACAGATGTCACAGGCATCCACAGGTCTTGACCACCATGTTGCGATGCTTCTTTAGGATCACATTGTTGTTGTCGTCGTAGAAGAGTACAGAGATGGGACTGAGCTTGGTGGGTGCGCAGCACGCTTTGGGAACCTCATCTGGCTTCAAAAGGTGAACCTGCCATGAAAAAGGTCAGACTGACTTATTCGTACATACACTTTGATATAATCAATGATAATATCCTGTTTATAAAAGAGATATGGATTATTATTATGCAGATGCTTCAGTGCTCTCCTACCTCAGTGGGCTGTGGCTTCACCCCCCTTGTCTGAATGTGGTCAATATGTTTTAACCCGGGTTGTCTGTGCTCCACAAGACTTTATAGCCCACTGAGGCATAGCCTAGACTTTCAGAAGTTCAACAACTTCCATGAAACAAGCTAAAACATTTAAATGGGCCATTGACCTAGCTAGTGATTTAAAAAAACAACATTTGGTCTTTTTATTTTATATTATACACACACAACATAGGAAAGCCTCTGGTGACAAAATAGGGTCAATAGAATTAGAATGATGACCAGGAATTGTATAGGATTCTAATAGTAACCATAGAGTTCCAAACTCATTTCTATGGCAACACAGCTGTCAATTTTGTAAACAACAATTTTCAAATATATGTGTTGCCATGAGACATCTAACCGTTAGAACATATCGGCGTTCAATTGAACGTTTTCTGTGCGAAAACAAGAACAACTTCAATTTTCTGTTCAACAACAACAAACTTGACTGATTTTTGAGACCTGAGATTGAAACATCGACTGGAAAATGCCTGGGTGCTTTTCAAGATTGACGGAGAGAGTGCGAGGACGTCGGCAACCTACTGCGTCGACAGGTTGTTCAAATTCATTTGTGGGTTGTTTTTGTTGTCTTTTTCTGTTTTGCAGGGTTCGCAATCGTCGGGAGGTGGACAGCGACAGCGACTTGGAAGAGGGTATGTGGAGTTTTAAACTTCTTATTTTACCACATTCAACATTGACAATGTAATTTGTGAAATGTTGTGTATTTCTGTAATTCTGACTTCCAAGCTAACGTTAACTTTAGCAATTGTTGCTAAGCGATGCACTTTTGCTAGTAGTACTAGCTAGCGTGCTACGTTTTACGTCCTAATAATTGTTTGTTTGTATTCCTTTTCCTCATTTTAGAATCAACTGTACTGGATGAGGTCCAGTTGGATGTGCCACCGCTGCCAGTTATCCTTCATGTCCAGGATGCTGCTATCATCCTTGAGGATGTGCCGACTATCCTTGAGGTACACTTTTCAGAAAGTTTTTGGTTTTATGTTTGAAAAGTATCCCACATATTCATTCTTAAAATCTTTGTTGTCTGCTTTAGGAGGCCACTGGTAATTGGCAGCTGATACCAATTAGGTTCAGCCCTCTGTACTGTGGGCCTGTTGTGATCAGGGTAAGAGAACCACACAGTCACAGTCACATCACCGTTACAATGTTTGCTGTTTCTAACCTGAATGTATTGTAATGTCACCCCCCTCTTGTGCAGAACAATGCCGGTCCGGTGGCTAAAGCTTGGAGAACTTTCCAGTTCATCAGCCCCATTATCACCTACATGCGTGGGGGATCCCAAGTATGTGTCTTTGTAACTACCTAGTCCTAATCTACATTGTCAGAGTCATGTGATCTTGATGGAAATATGTTACATCGATGGCTGATGTTGTTTTGTTGATGTTACTTGTTGTTTCTCTCCACAGCAGGTGGTGGTGAGGATGCACCATGTGAGTAGGGTTCGAGGCCTGGAGACTCAACTGGTGTGGGCCATCTCCAAGGAGACAGCCAGGCTCAGTCCAGAGGGCATCCCCTACTGTGCCACCAAGGTGCAGTCCGTCACTTGGATCCAGGTAAGATGTAAATACTACTGAAATAGTATTAGATTAGGCTTTTCTTCACTTATTCCATTTGGCCTTAACATGTCGTCTCTCTCTGTCAGTATGTGGCTGGCAGGGTGACCCAGTATGCGTCTCACCTCCGCCACGAAACGTCTGTGGACGTGACGCTTGGCTGCTACCAGGTAAATAAAGGTTTTCCTATGTAGATAGAATACCAATTACTGGGCATTTTTACATTAGATATGCTCTGTTTTCTAACAAGGTGTGTGTGTGGTAAACAGGTGTGTTGTGTGTGTTTTTGGAGCAGCAGACTGATGTTTCGGTGGTGTACGCCACTCTCCACATGGGGCTGGACGGGCTGCTCTCCTCCTCGGCGTGGTCGGAGGCTGCCTCCATCTCTACGCCCACCAATCAGCAGTACACTGAGCCAGAGCCTGAGGGCCACAACTGCTATGAGGTCAGATGTTAGACACACAGTTACACATTCTATTGACTAGTAGCATCAAGATCCTTCCATTGACCCATTGTGTGTAATGTCATTGCATTGGTCACTGATGTTGAATGTTTGTTCTGTTGTTGTAGGGCTGGGAGGAGGACCTGCTGCCTGAGGAGAGGGAGGTTCCTCTGCTAAAGTGAGTTCCTCTAAATGTCTGTGTAGTCTGGGCTTGTCAGATGCTGAAGGATAGTGGTCACCATGCTGTTATCCCCATTGACTCTAATGGTTGACATGCTCCATTCCCTCCCTCCCACAGCCTCTACCTTACCACCAAGAGAGTGGAGGACATCGCCCTGAGGCTCGTCTCCCTGCGCCAGGCCTTCACTGTGAGTGGACCCACTTTTTTATTTTTTCTCTCTGTATCTTCTTGTTCTCTCTGTCTCTTAGAGAAAGATGGGTGTCTCACCCTAACTATTCCCTCTTCTCTAGACACTGCTTGGTTCCACCTTGAGCAGGAACTATCTGTTTGTGGCGGGAAAGGTCCTAATGGGCGCACTGGTTCAGGCCCACCACATGGTAACTCACTAACTCATTATTCATTCAAGGGAAAGAGAGCGTCCTCAGTGGGAAATGTGTTCTGTTCACTAACATCAATGCTCTTTGCTTTGTGATAGGACGAGGCCGAATTCATCCGTGCCTATAACGACTTTGTGGATTACCTGAGTGACCCGTCCAAGCAGATTGACATTGAGAGGGAGCTGGCTGAGGCAAAGGTGAGTTCATTAACTCTTTCATGTCTCACTTTGAGTTCTTCCACATGCATGTCTTTTATACATCACAGTATCTGATCTATTTGAAATCATTCCTGTTTTCTTGTCCTAGATCCATCATGTTAACCTGCTAGATGTCCTCTTTGAACTGGTGATGTTTGGGATGATGACAGCTCAGAAGTCCCTGATGGTAGTAAGTAGCATCTCACTGGTACATGTTTCGATGTCTCTCTCTTGGCAATTTCACTTCAATTTCTCTTCTCCTCCTCTGTTTCTTTTAGCACCCTGGTGGGTTCATGGAGCGTCTGTACGCTCTCCTGTACTCCTTCCTGCCCGCTGCTGCCAGCATTGAGCCAAAGGCTGAGCGATACCTGCTGCTGCTCAATGTAAGAGTCAAGAGTTTACTTCCTTATTCCTAGTTTACTTTTTCCTGATTACCAGGGTTTCAATGACGTTTTACAGGGAGTAACTTTCATTGTCTCTTTCCTCTTGGTAAGCTAGTAACTCAGAGCCATTATCTATATGTTGTGTGGTGTTCTCTTCAGGGCGGGCTGATGGCTCTGCTAGATGACATGTTTGGGCAGCAGCTGGCCTGGTACTTTAACCCAGTGTCTCTGGTCACTGAGCTCTCCAGACTCCTGGAGTACCACCTGGAGAACCTCATGGCCAGCATGTAGTCCTACTGCAGAGATCTGAAACGCCACTCTCTCTCTCTCTCTCTCTCTCTCTCTCAGGATTTGAGGACTTGAAGTGCTTCGTTGAACCGTGATTAGTTAACACCCATTAAATTAATATATTCTCTTGTTTTCTCTCCCCACAGGATTCTTGTGACGCTTTGCCACCTAACAGCGATCTAGACACTAATGCACCACATTACTTTGCACTGAATTTTACATTTTTAAATAAAATAACTAGTAGTTCAAAAGCATTTGTCTCTGTCTTTTCATTTACTTGATTATTTCATCACTATTTCCTCTTCCTGGAGTTATGAGGCTAATATTACATGAACAATTATGCTTTATTCTTTGCATATGGAAATAAACAACACAGTTTAGTTGATTTACAGGTACTACAGGCCCACACTTTATGGCATTGTATTGTGATGTGTGATACTGTACTGACTCTACAAGCTGTTGAAAGTGTTCCACAGGGATGCTGGCCCATGTTGACTCCCAATGCTTCCCACAGTTGTGTCAAATTCGTTCAATGTCCTTTGGGTGGTGGACCATTCTTGATACACCTACTACCATACCCTGTTCCAAGGCACTTAAATACCCTGCTCAAAGTCACTTCAATCTTTTGTCTTATCCATTTACCCTCTGAATGGCACACATCCATAATCCATGTCTCAATTTTCTCAATGCTGAAACATCATTCTTTAACCTGTCTCCTCCCCTTCATCTACACTAGTTGAAATGGGTTTAATAAGTGACATCAATAAAGTATCATAGTTTTACCTGGTCAGTCTGTCATTTAAAGAGCAGGCATATAGTATAAAGTCAACCATTTCAGTCTTGAATGTAACTTCTCACTATCTGTACTCTACTTTAAGAGTGTGCCATTTTAGACTCAGTTAACATGGGTAATTTGCCATATTTCCCATTAATGTCTGAGCCAATTACCGTCTTTCCCACTGAAACCAATGTTATCGTTCATGTGAGAGAGGGTGTAGTAGTGCATACTGACCACTAGTTGGATCATAGCGTGGTTGGTGGCGTTCATGCAGGAACCCAGAGGGTATAGGCATTCTCCATCACAGTAGAAGGCAGAGTAACCCGCAGGAGCCAGGACCCAGTCCTAATGGAGAGAATACCATAGAAATAGAATGACTAGAACAGACTATATTTCTATCAGAAATACATACACTACATTGCACGTACTACACAAATGCCTTGCTTCCCGAAAAACACTAATTGTGTGATAGAATGTTAGCTCATGATATTATCTATTCAGTAGAATGAGTAGTTCAGGGAGACAGAAGCTTACCTTCCAGCCTAGGTCACTAAAGCTCACATATAATTCATGTCTCTTACAAGCCTGACGCCCACTGTTGACGTGGCTGTGATCTGAAAGGGACCAAACAATATGTTTTGAGACAGAACAGACTGTAAAGCACACTTTGGATGCATTGGATTTACAATAAAGACACAATTAAATGTAAACACAACTTAATTAATTTAGTCATTTGGATGAACTATGCCTTTAAACAAGCTTCACAACAAGACCTAAAACCAGTGTTGTCCCCTGACCTTGTAGGACCTCACCATGTATACTGGGCAGGGGCAGGTCATATTTGGGCTTCCTCTTGCGGGGGTTGGGTTTCAGGGCGCGTGGAGGGCGACAGGGGACCTGGCTGGCTCTGAAGAAGGTCACCATGAAGGGCTGTTTGGAGCGGGGGCCCCTTCGACCCACCAAGCCTACCCACCCAGCTGACAAGGACCGGTCTGATGGAGAGAAAACAATGTGTGTGTGAGATATAATCGTGAGGTAAACCAAAACAGCATATCTCCATTTCTATGTATTTACTAAACAATAACACATACTATGTTACTTCACAGGTACTGCTGTCGTATTCTGAGTTAACTTGCCTCTTTATTCAAAGTCATAATAATCAAGACATCCATTTTGTGGGACATAACCTCCCCATCTGCAGAGCATTTCCTGACCCTGACCATAGTATTAACTCTATGAGGCTCACCCTCCTCTGTTTCCACATAGAGACGAATGCCCAGGTTGCTGCGGGGGTGCAGGAGCCAACGGTTGCTGGCAGAGGTCACGTCAAAAGCCAGCCAGCCCTCCTGCCCCGCGGGCACTGACTGAATGTCCAGCAGCACCAGCTCTGGCTCTCTGAGGAAAGTAGAGGAGTGGCATGAGATAACCTCTGGAGAGATACACAAAGCATGTTGTATGGCCATGCAGTAGAGACAAACAAACAGAGAGACAGCCACTGAGCTTCAGCTCTTGTACAAGACGTCCTCGCAAGCCACAACGTGGCCAAATGAGTTCTATTGCCAGGATCTGTTTGAGGTCAAGTTGAATTGCAATTCTTTTTAAACATTGCATTTTGCCGCAGCAACAAACCATGGTGTATAGAGAGAACACAGAGTATTCAACGAGAGCGAGGGGAATATAAAAGGGATTCTTTGATATCCTTGATCCTTTTTGTTCATGCAAAAACCAAACCCGATCCTATAAACATGTCAGGGAGAGAGCGTTAAATAGACATATTATGTCGATCTAGTGGCAGGAACCTGTGTTTGTTCTCCCGTTGGATCTCGTAGACAGAGATGTGCAGGGTGCGGTTGGCCCTCTGGCCCATGGTCAGGGTCTTGTAAATGCGGAACTCTGCAGCCGTGACTGTCTCCCCCTGGGGGAGGGGCGTCAGGTCAAAACGGAACTCCTTCCAGTACGGCCGTGGCTGCAGCAGGTCCCGCTCCTGCTCCACTGAGGGAGAGGAGGAGAGAGGAAGGTCGATGTAAGGCCACTGACATTTTCACATGTAAACAGCACAACACCTCATATTCACATTTACACTACTTCCACTCCAGTCAACAAGCCCTCAAAAGACTAATACAAACACAGAGATATTCTCATTGTATGATGCAGACATTCCCACATGACACAAGAAGGACAGAAGAGGACAAGGGCAGGGGGGAGGCGAAAGAGCAATACATCTAATATGTAAGTGTGTGAATGAGAAGACCGAGGGAAAGAGAAAAGCACCAGAAGTGGGAAGGTGTGGAGGGAGATGGGAGGATTGGAAGGTGAGTGACTGAGTCATTGGAAATAGGGGGAACGAGAGGAGCGGAGCAGACGTGTGGCGCGAGGTGAGCAGGCGAGCCCAAGGGAAGGAAGACTGGATAGCGATAATGTAGAGAGGGGAGAGAAAGAGGCAATAGGGAAAGACTGAGAAATATAGGGATGGACACGCAAACGCTGGTCACTCACCACAGCCGCAGTGTCTCAAGCGAGACTACGTACATGAACACACACATACTTGAAGACACGCTATGCTCTCACACGCACTCTCTATCTCTCTCTCTCACACACACACACACACACACATCCTCCACAGGGAGCCCTGCAAAGCAGAGTAACAACCCTGGTCGGTCTCTGTAGTATACAGTAATTAGAGACACTAAGGGCCTTCAACAGCAGCTGCTCAACACACACACCACTAACTACAGGTTGGGCTGTATTTTTAGAGCGGCCTTCTGCAGTATTCTGAGGCCGTTTCTCCGTTTGTGTGTGTGTGTCAGTGGGGCCTGTAATTCCTTACAGCTGTGTCCCCTACGCACGGTCTTGAGCGGGTTACATGGCCTTGACTGGTTCGGATTGATAGGGTGTGTGTGTGATGGGTGATTCCAATTGACAGGGGCTATAATTGAGAAACTGTCTAGATTAGTTAAATGGCCTTAAAATGGTGGTTCAAGGCATCACACCAGACATTGTCAAAATAAGATCAAATGAAACATTAACTGAACGGCATGTACAGTGCCTTGCAAAAGTATTCATCTCCCTTGGCATTTTCCTATTTTGTTGCATTACAACCTGTAATTGAAATAGATTTTTATTTGGATTTCAGGTAATGGACATACACAGAATAGTCCAAATTGGTGAAGTGAAATGAAAAAAATTACTTGTTTCAAAAAATAATTATATATATATATTTTTTTAAAAGGGAAAAGTGGTGCGTGCTTATGTATTCACCCTCTTCGCTATGAAGCTCCTAAATAAGATCTGGTGCAACCAATTACCTTCAGAAGTCACATAATAAAGTCCACCTGTGTACAATCTAAGTGTCACGTGGTCTGTCACATGATCTCAGTATATATACGCTTGTTCTGAAAGGCCCCAGATTCTGCAACACCACCAAGCAAGCGGCAGGATCTCTCCAAACAGGTCAGGGACAAAGTTGTGGAGAAGTACAGATCATGGTTGGGTTATAATTTTTTTTTAAACTTTGCACATCCCACGGAGCAATATTAAATCCATTATTAAAAATGTAAAAAATATGGCACCACAACAAACCTGCCAAGAGAGGGCCGCCCACCAAAACTCACGGACCAGGCAAGGAGGGCATTAATCAGAGAGGCAAAGATAACCCTGAAGGAGTTGCAAAGCTCCACAGCAGAGATTGGAGCATCTGTCCATAGTACCACTTTAAGCCGTACACTCCACAAAGCTGGGCTATACGGAAGAGTGGCCAGAAAAAGCCATTGCTTAAAGAAACTCTGGTCAGATGAGACTAAAATTGAGCTTTTTGGTCATCAAGGAAAACGCTATGTCTGGTGCAAACCCAGCACTTCTCATCACCCCGAGAACACCATCCCCACAATGAAGTGTGGTAGTGGCAGCATCATGCTGTAGGGATGTTTATCATTGGCAGGGACTGGGAAACTGGTCAGAATTGAAGGAATGATGGATGGCGCTAAATACAGGGAAATTCTTGAGCGAAACCTGTTTCAGTCTTCCAGAGTTTTGAGACTGGGACAGAGGTTCACCTTCCAGCAGGACAATGACCCTAAGCCTACTGCTAAAGCAACACTCGAGTGGTTAAAGGGGAAACATTTAAATGTCTTGGAATGGCCTAGTCAAAGCCCAGACCTCAATCCAATTGAGAATCTGTGGTTTGACTTAACGATTACTATACCAGTGGAACCCATCCAATTTGAAGGAGCTGGAGTAGTTTTCCCTTGAAGAATGGGCAAAAAGCCCAGTGTCTAGATGTGCCAAGCTTATAGAGACAAACCCCAAGAGACTTGCAGCTGTAATTGCTGCAAAAGGTGTCTCTACAAAGTATTGACTTTGGGGGAGTGAATAGTTCTGCACGCTTAAGTTTTTCATTTATTTTGTCATATTTCTTGTTTGTTTCACAAGAAAAAATATTTTTGCATCTTCAAAGTGGTAGGCATGTTGTGTAAATCAAATGATACAAACCCCCCAAAAATCAATTTTAATTCTAGGTTGTAAGGCAACAAAATAGGAAAAATGCCAAAGGGGTGAATACTTTCACAAGCCACTGTAATTACACAAATATATAACAAAAACAGTCATATATGGTGCAGTAATAAACATTAATATGTACGTCCAAATACTGTAGAAATACGAAGAGAAACTAGCATATTAAGTGTTCAAGCAATACGAAAAATGTCTATAAAAGTAGTGAAGAGAAATAACATGAAATCACGTTTCCCCACGGTAACAAGGTTTCTGATCTCATTCCAGGAGAGATAGCAGAAGGAAACAATTGGGAAAAGGATGTTTAATTTTTATGCCATTTCAGATAAGCATCAGTTGGTCTACTGTCTGGGCTGGTGCAGCACAGGAAAAGTATCTCATGTGATAACAAGTCTGTCCCTGAGAGGTGAACTGGTTCAACACTGCATAAGGTTGCCAGGTTGGCGTAGTTTCTCATTGACAATTCGAGCTAGATGACCTTTTTCAGTTACATTGGCTCTTTGCAAGACATGTAAAAGATCACAGGGAAAGTTTTGGGCCAGATCAGGCCCTGGGGCCTCTATTTTGAAATAACTACTGGGAGACCATTGGCTGAACAAAAAAAAACTCCCAACTAATTGGATAACGAGACAGAAAGTAATAACCAATTAAAACACAGAAATGTAAAATTACAGGTGTATCAACGGTCAGTAGCTCACCCAGATTAACGAAGCTCATGACCGTATCGGCCTCGCTGACCACCGTCCCCAGCGGCGGCGTGTGTGTGCTGAGAGTGGGCAGTGCGGCATGGCTGACGTGGCCCGTCAACCCGTCCAGACTGCCGAACCCCAGTCCCCCTACCTCATTCCCTATTCCATTTCCCTCATCCCCCTCGGCCGACACAGCATGGTACAGGTCCAGCATGAAGAGGGGGGCTGAGGAGGGCGGTCGGAGGGGAGGATGGGGTCTGGGCCGACCCGGTAGACCCAGGATGGACAGGATCTCCCTCTGCATCTCTTTCTTCTCTCGGCTGCTGAGGCGGCGGAAGCTGGAGTGGACGACTCCTTGGGCCTGGTGGCCCCAGAGACAGAGCAGCAAGGGGACGAGGATGAGAGCCACAGGGAAGAGCGGGAGTTGGAGAGGGTGTCTGTAGGTGCTGTTGTTGTTGTCACGGATGCGTCTTTTTCCTGTGCATGGGCAGGCGTGGGTGTAGATGTACGTTCTGGAGGCGTCTGGTCTGTCCAAGCGCTCTGTGGTTTGAGAGAGATCTTTCAAGGTGTCCGCTGACATAGTGGAAGAAGCTCTACCCGGGCGCTTATATATTTTCTTTATTTCTAACTTACAAGTCTTCGGTTGGTCTATGTTCTCTTGACCTTCAATCCACAAAAGAGCAGATAGTACTCTGCAACGCACACCAAAGTGCACATACACACACCACAGGGACTGTTACTGTATGTCTCAGAAAATTTGCATGTCCCGTCTGTCTGTGTATGCCAAACTGTCTTACAAGTATCCGTCACTAACAAAATGCACCTCTGATTTGTGACGGGAGCTGTTTAGATCAACGGTAGACACAGAGATGTTTACTTTCTTTAATTCCTTCTGTTTATCTCCCCTCTTCTCCCTTCCTCCGCCCTTTCTACTACTTTAATGTCCCAACCACTGCTCGTCTTTTGTCTTCGACCACACAGAAAACAAAAATGAAAGCAAGGGTATAATTACAACTTTTTTAATGTTCTGATGAAAAACAAACGACGTTGGTCTTAGAAATGTACATTTGAAGGAGGTTGAACGTGGTTAAGTTAAAGGGCAGGATTGGTAGTCATTGGAATTTGAGAAGAGAACCAAACAATCAGACCTGTTTTCAGTCTAATCTGTCGTCAGAAGGATGAGGAAAAAAACACCACACCTGCCGTGCTTCAAAGTCGGCTGGCAAACAACAACCTGATCCCACGCAAGGAACCAGATCCTCAGTGGAAAAATGATCTGCAGTCCACCTCTCAATCTTTCATTCTTTAATCCACAATTCCGGGGTACTTTTTATCCATCAAACATTCTTTGTTTGTTTGTTTAGCCCACTTGTGTCAAACTCCAGATGTTTCCAGATGTCTTCCTCAAACTTTGTGCAGCTCCTACTTAAAATCCTTGGCACGTTGAGCAATTAGTCTTCTATTCCTTGCCTTTGTATTATCCTTTCGTATTCCCCCCCAAAAATCCCCTAAACCACCTGTTTCAAGTGGAGAACAATGCCAGTATGCCTGTCAGCGTACTGTAATGTGCCCTTTGAGAGTTTACCTCATGTAAGGGCGCTTCAATAGTGCTTGAGTTGTCCATCACCAAGAGGGAGTGTCCCATACAGCCTCCTCCCTTCTCTCTCCCCCCACATCCTCTCCCAACTCTCTTCCTCCCTTTTTGGTTTTCTAAAATCTCCCTCCCCTTTATCTTCTCATGTTCACTTACTTTCATGGGAAAATATCATGGAATCCCTTCAGTGTGATGAAAAATACACACACTGAATATATTTGATGAGATTTAAGAAGAAAAAATATATCTCTCTAAACTTGGTTTACTGGACACGCTATCCCAACACTAACATTCAAGCATCGGGCGAACCTCTGACATGGCAGCTGAGTGTTTTAGCTGTGGTTTGGAATCCTGGGGAACCACAAGGAGTGAATGACCTGCCAAAACCTGCCAGAAGAACACATTGATTGGCAATTGTACCGTATCTTTAAACCGAATACTAAAAACATAAAAAGGTGGACTGCTGTAGCTTAAGGTGTACTGTCAAAACATGTACCCCATGAAATGTTGTTTAAGGTATTTTATACGTTTTCATTTCCTGTTCAACAGATTGCGAGTTGGTTTTACCACATTCCAGTTTGACTGCAATACTGTGTGTGGTGTGCTAGCAAGGCATTTGAGGGAAGAAATGACAACAAATTCAAATATAGTAGTGAGGGTCAGCTCCATGCCAGCTTGTGTATGTTGGACTTCAAAGCACCCTGGGACTTGCGGCCACTTTGAACGGCACGAATCCTAACTGACCAAACCAAACCGACCAACATTTTTTCTTAAGCCAGGGAGTCAAAAGTGCCATGAATGAGTATTTTCTGTGGTATTTTTGTTTTTCTTTCTCCAGTGTTGAGGGATTTTAGGGCCGGAGAGAGGGATGAAGGGATGGCAAGGATGAGAGAATGATAAGAGGGAGTCCGTCAGTTTGTCGTCGGAGTGAGGATAGGTAGTGAGGACAGACGGGAGGATAGATGAGGATGTGGGAAGGGTTTGGAAAGGGCCATGTAAACACAGAAATACCGCTGCCCACCATAACAAAACCAAGGTGATTCTCCCACTCAAGCACGCACACAGAAACCAAGCAACTCAAGTCTTACACTTAGCTACTGCGGAAGCAGAGAACGAGATAGACCTGAGCTACGTCTCTCACAATATAGAATAAGCAGTAGAGAAACACACCCATCCATGACCACAGAGACCACCCTCCCTCTCTTGAAGATCCTACTACAGGGTGTGTCCTTATCTCTGGAGAGGATAATTGTACCCTAACCTAATTACCAAGCCATTTCCGGTGTGCAGAGAGACCTTGTGGTCTATACTCTCTTCCAGAAACACACACGTAGGCATGGAGACACGGCCGCAAGCACGCGCATGGAAACATGCATGTGAACATTGCATGTACACAGTGCCTTCAGAAAGTATTCACAACCCTAGACTTTTTCCACAATTTGTGTTACAAAGTGGGATTAAAATGGATCTAAACAAGGCCTAAACAAAATAGTCTCAAAGTGGAAACACGAACATATCTTGATTACATAAGGATTCAACCCCGAGTCAATACATGTTGTAATCACCTTTGCAGAGTGATTACAGCTGTGAGTCTTTCTGGGTAAGTCTAAGAGCTTTTCACACCTAGATTGTACAATATTTGCACAATAGTCTTTTAAAAATTCTTTAAGCTCTGTCAAGTTGGTTGTTGATCCTTGCTAGACCGCCATTTTCAAGTCTTGCCATAGATGTTTTTTAAGTCAAATTTAAGTCAAGCCGCAACTAGACCACTCAGGAACATTCAATGACGTCTTGGTAAGAAACTGCAGTGTATATTTGGCCTTGTGTTCGAGGTTATTGTCCCGCTGAAAGTTGAATTTGTCTCCCAGTGTCTGTTGGAAAGCAGACTGAACCAGGTTTTCTATTCCGTTTTTTTTAATCCTAAAAAACATCCTAATCCTTGATGACAAGCATACCCATAACATGATGCAGCCACCATCATGCTTGAAAATATGAATTGTGGTACTCAGTGATTTGTTGGATTTATCCCAAACATAACGCTTTGTATTCAGGAAATACACTGAGTGTACAAAACATGAAGGACACCTGCTCCTTCCATGATATAAGACTGACCAGGTGACCAGCCTTGTTCACATTGCAGACCTTAATGTTCCAATCAGTTTGGTTTTTCAAATTCGTTTTGGAATACTGACGGTCCAAACAGCAAGTTACAAGTGACCAAATCGGGTGCGTGTGTGTTCAGACAGCAGTAATTTGCTGACATGGCTATGCTAGTTGTCAAAGTAACGACAGGTGTGTGTGTGCAGTGGTGTAGGCTGATTGCTGTTGGTGCTCGTGGTTCCTATCACTCAGAAGTTATGTAACAAGCTAAGGTCTGGTCATGGACATTTCCCAGTTGCTTTGAATGTTCTAAATCATAGTGTAAGAACACCTTTAAAGCCTCAAAGGAAAAGATGATATAACTTTCAAAACAAGTCCTTTTTGGCAAGCCACTGCAGTCAACTAGCTAGCCACCGCAGTCATCTAGCTAGCCACCGCAGTCAACTAGCTAGCCACCGCAGTCAACTAGCTAGCCACCGCAGTCAACTAGTTAGCCACCGCAGTCAACTAGCTAGCCACTGCAGTCAACTAGCTAGCCAGGTAGCTGTTTAGCTTTCTAGCACATTCACTCATTTGTTTGTAAACAATTAACAGTCAGGACAAATAAATCAGATGACCAATCAAGTCACATTGCCAGGAATCTGATTTGTTTCTCACTTCAAACCACCTACGAAGATGGTTTTAAATGTGGCTTGAATTATCCGATTCCATTTGATTTTTGGCTGTTCAAACTGCAGGAAAAAGAACAGATTCCAATCGGATATGCAACAAAAATTGGATTTGAGTCACTTCAAACTGCCAATGTGAACAAGGCTTTTTTGAATGTAAATTGTTAAATCCACTCCAATCAGTGTAGAGCATGGTTCTCCAACCCCTTTCCTTTAGAGCTACCGTCCTGTAGGTTTTTGCTCCAACCCTAATCTTGCACACCTGATTCTAATAATTACCTGGTTGATAAACTAATTCATGGAAGTTTCAACTGGGGTTGGAGCGAAAACCCACAGGAGGGTAGCACTCCAGGAATAGGGTTGGAGAGCCCTGGTGTAGATGAAGGGGAGGAGACAGGTTAAATAAGGACTTTTAAGCCTGGAGACAATTGAGTGTGTGCTATTCAGAAGGTGAATGGACAAGACAAAATATTTAAGTGCCTTTGAACAGGGTATGGTAGCAGGCGCCAGGCACAGCGGTTTGTGTCAAGAACTGCAAAACTGCTGGGTTTTCACTCTCAACAGTTTCCCGCGTGTGTCAAGAATAGTCCACCACCCAAAGGACATCCAGCCAACGTGACACAAGTGTGGGAGGCATTGGAGTCAACATCCCTGTGTTGGGGGGGTGCAACTCAATATTAGGACAGTGTTCCTAAATGTTTTGTACACTTAGTGTAAAGTTAAACAGGATGCATGTTTTGAAATATTCTGTACAGGCTTCCTTCTTTTCAACTCTGTCATTTAGGTTAGTATTGTGGAGTAACTACAATGTTGTAGTTTTCTCCTATCACCGCTATTAAACTATGTTTTAAATTCACCATTGGTGAAATCCCTGAGCGGTTTCCTTTCTCTCCGGCAACTGAGTTAGGAAGGACACCTGTATCTTTGTAGTGACTGGGTTTATTGATACACTATCCAACGTGTAATTAATTACTTCACCATGTTCAAAGGGATATTCAAAGTATGCTTTTCTTATTTTTACCCTACAAATAAGTGCCCTTCTTTGCTGGCATTGGAAAACATCCCTGGTGTTTGTGGTTGAATGTTTGAAATTCACTACTCAACTGAGGGACATTAAAGATATGTGGGGTACAGAGACGAGTCATTCAAAAATCATGAAAAACACGATTATTGCACACAGAGTGAGTCCATGCAACTTATTATGTGACTTGTTAAGCAAATGTTTACTCCTGAACTTGTTTAGGCTTGCTGTAAGAAAGGGGTTGAATACTTATTGACTGAAGACATTTCAGCTTTTCATTTGTAAACATAATTCCACTCTGACATTATGGGTATTGTGTGTAGGCCAGTGACACAAAATCTAAATCAAAATTTAGAAAAAAGTCAAGGGGTGTGAATACTTTCTGAAGGCACTGTACGTAAACACACTTTTGCCCCCCGAATGAAATTAAAAAAAATCAATACACAATGACAAATGACATTTTTTTTACTGCAAGCATATTTTTAATACAAAAAGAACAAAAATGGTTTATAATCTTAGCTTTTTTATTTTACACAATTGACTTCTAACCCCCCCCTCCCACCGACATATTTTCTCTTCATCACAGAGAATAACACCGCATCAGAAGGTGGGTTCCTCGTCGGCGTCCCCGGATCCCCGCCCCCAAAGAGACAATAAATAAATAAAATCACCTCAAGATGACATTTGCGTTCATTAAGTTTTCATATACTTTAGCTCTCACATTAAGAAATAGGGGAGCACATTTGCAGCCATCAAAGACATGACAATTCAAACGCCTGTAAGGAGGGACACTAGGGGTTCGGTTCCCTGTCATCCATATTTGTAGTTCTTTTGTCAACACAATAAAGGCAACCCCCTTTGGTCATGTTCAGGGAGTTGTAGTCATTAGCAAAAAAGGCTGCCATGGAAATCAAGTCAGCTTCCTAGTTGAGTAAAGTTAATAAGTAATAACATACAACGTTGAAGAGAGGAGCAGACATTTTCCTTGGTACAAAAGATCATGATTTCATTATATTAATACTAATCATTCTCCAAGGTGATGATACAGAACTGAAAAATAAATAAAAATGTTTTCTTAAACTACAAAAGCAAAACTAAAACCAAATACAACAGGATTATAAATGAACCAGAATGAAAGACATTCACAAATGAAATCTTTGCATACGGTGACGCAAGTCGCTGACCTTTGATTCCTGTAACACGGTGACGACGACACACGTATACAAAGATGTGTGTTTGCGGCTATGGGGTTTCCAGCGGCAACGTAGGGGGAGGGGCAATGTGGAATTACAGCGATACACCGTCAGTGTGTGCTGGTCTTCAATCTCTAATCGTAGAATTATAGTCGCTTAAATTGTGTGTCCTTACAATCCACTACATTGTTTCACACTGTCATGTTTTTGCTGTTAGTGGGGTCCCACCAAGAAATAGTGCTTTTCTTCTCAGACACACAGGTTTCATACTGTATTATAGGACAACATGAGAAACCCTCCATTCCATCAAACACACACTCACACCTTTAAACACACTTCCAATGTTGCAGTGGTTTGTGAAGACATTGCAGTGTGTTTCCCGCCACTTCCACGGTCTCCTGGGCTTGAGGTTTAGGCAGTTAGCTCAGTGCAGGAAGTGGTCAGAGTGGCGCCGCCCAGACACTGAACAGTAGATTCACGCTAGTCTAGATGTTCCCGACCCACAGACATGCTGAAGTGTCATTCCGCTTCACTTCCCAGTCCAGGGGAGGAAAAAAAACAAGACAGCAATCATTGCATATTTTCAGTTGAACTCATGGTGAGAGAAAAAAAATGTCCACAATACCCACAATCCAGTTCTTTTGAATGCCATTCTCCAGGAAGTTCTGAGTCATTTAATCTCTCCCCTCAATGTGTGTGTGTGTACTTCAGTTCTGTGCGTGTCAGTGTGTACATACACAAAGTAGTTACAAGGCTCTACCTAACGTTCTCTGGAACTCGGATTAGGTAAACGGACAGAAATGTGTAACACAGTAAGGCAGCATTATGTTGGTTGGTTGTCGGTTCAAATTGCTGTGGCTTTCTCTACAACAGTCGAGCACAATCCCGTTACGAGACAGAGCACACAGGAGACTGGAAGGCAAACTGGGATCTGGGTTTTAAAAGGGGAAAGTTCTGTTCCGTCTAAGTGCACGAACCCGACACCCCCAGTGAGTTTTTTTTTGAGTGTGTGAACGAGGGAGGAAAAGAGAGATATCTTCCCCTATCTATCCCTCTCTCTCTCTCCCTGCCCTTCATACAGTAGTCTTGGTGCATGAATCCCATGCAAGCCCTATGGATGGACGTTTGGATCAAATGTGACACCCAATATGGCCGCCAGTAGTCTGTTCACTATAGAGCGTCTCTTTGAAAAGGAGATGGTGCGTTCTACTTGATCTAATTCTATAGTCTGGACATCTTCCCTATTTCAACATGGCTGGTGTTTTGGGGGGCTGGGGAAGCCCTTGGAGTCAAACCAGCCCGATAGTTAGATGTATGACGCTGTTATGTTGACGACTCTATGGTTGGCTGTATGACATTTTTATGACGTTTTTTTGACATCTCCTTCACTATTTCTTCCCAGAAGCGGGTGTCTTGGGGCTTGGGGCCTTCTTGGAGATGGTAGGGATCTTGGAGGGCTTGGCCGCTCCTGGGCGCCGGGGGGTGTCCGAGGCGTCTGAGCAGGCCGAGCGAGTCTCCAGGAGCTCAGAGGCATCCGAAGCGTCACTGCCCCGCCGGCTGCTTGCCCTGCTGCCCGCTCGGCTGCCCGCCCGGCTGACCGGACCACTGGCACCCGATGGGGTACGCTTGGGGTCTGAGAAGAGAAGAAGAAGAGAGAGGGAGGAAACAGGAGGTTAAGTGTAGGTAATGAGGGATAGAAAGAGAAGAATAGAGCAAAAAATATATATATTTAGTCTCATTTTAATTATGGGAATCATATGTTCCAAGAGGACAAAAATAGAGGACTGAAAATAGGAATCAAAACTGGTATGAAAAATCTGGACTTTGTTCTTACCGGTACGTCCAGGTTTAGTAGAAATGGGTGTAGCTCCTCCATTCTCTCCAGTCAGAGACCCTCGGCTGGAGTGGAAGGTGGGCCTCTTCAGCTTGGACCCCGACGCTGCTCCCTATATATATATATCAGACACAGGGAATGTCAAGCAGTGGCAAACTGTGGCACTGAATACATTAAAAAAGGTCCAATGCAGCTGTTTTTATCTCATGATATAAATATTTCTGGGTAACAATTAAGTACCTTACTGTGATTGTTTTCAATGAAAATGGTCAAAAAGAAACAAAAAGAGCTTCTTGGCAAAGAGTACTTTCTCAGCTAGTATTTTGCTAGGACTGTCTGGGAATGGGGAGGGATAACTGAAAAATGAGCTGTTATTGGCATAGAGGTTTGGAACTCTTATTGGTCTAACTCATTTACCGCATGGAGCTGTCGCCATGGAAGGCCAAAACAGGCAGTCTTTTCAAACAACTCTTACACTAAAAGGGCATCATCATAATTTTCACAATTTAACAGTTTTCCAACCACAGTGTGGAAATATATATAAAACACAGGAAATCACATTTTTGACTGCACTGGGCCTTTAAAAAGGTAGACTCTACAACATGACATCATCATACACAACAGGACGACTTCCTCATTACACACATCAACCAAACAGAGTAGAAATCTGCCAAAGCTGCCACACTATTGGCTGGTCCCAATTTGAGTCTTGAGGCATGTCGACATTTGGAAGTCAATAGTGAATTTGAATGTTGTTGATGTTCGTAAGCAGGATGTTGCCCTGTTGTGTATGATGATGTCATTTTGCTGCATCTACCTTTGACTAAAGGAGCTGGTACTGGTGTCAAGCACCATCCCATACTAGCATAATACAACAGAGACACCATTTGCAAAATGATCATCAGCCTCCCAAACTAAATCCCTAGAACCACCAGTTCAACACAACGTATATAGAGTTAGCTAATAACGATTAATTTCTCGCTACTTCTCCTTTAAGAGAACATCCCTTTGAATCTAATCCTATTGACCTACCACCAGCCACTTCCTGCAGGGGGCTAAAATATTGTGACAATGCGCCGAATGATAATTTAGACTGGATATTGAGCAAAAACATGAAAACAAGATATGATGCAAATATATTCAGTCTAAAGGCTGAATTTCAATGTCACCTATATCCTCATGGTCCCATTGCACAGTGTGCACTACGCAGTGTGTATGGCCACCTGTGAGTGAGTGGTTGTGTGTGTGCGCGTTAGTGCGTTATTAGTTCACTGGGGCTTGGGAGGGGTGGCGGGAGGAGTCAGTGTGTTACCTCATGCCCAGGGGTGGTGTGGTCGTGGTCTGGGCAGGACTGGCACTTGGTTGGTGTTGGAGTTTTACTGTGTGCCAGCCAGGGCTTGGCATAGCCACGCGAGTTTGAGGACTGGCATCAGCAAAGGGAAGGAGGGAGGGAAGGCAGCAGCCAAGGGGAATAAAAAGAAAAGGAGGAGAAGCAGGAAAGTAGAGCAAAGGAAAATAGGGAAAGGGAGAAAGGGGAAGGAGGGGAGGCAGGTAGTGTAGGGCAGTGTGTTTTTGGTGCGACAGCGGATGGATTTAAAAACGCACAACGAAAAACAGTGGAGGGAGTACATTTTTCAAGCGAGGTTAGCAGGGGGTGGATGGAGGGATTTAGGAGACAAAAGAAAAATACAAAAACAAAGAACAAATAAAAATCTCACAGTTAAGGACGTAGGTGATCGCTGTTGACATGCAGAAACAGGGGAATTCCCATTTCAACACAGACACGATACAAAAATCACATGACTAACAGAGACTACACAACCAATGATCAGTGACCACAAAACAGATGATTATGGATATTCTGGTAATATAGCTTCATGCTTTGTCCTCCAAGACTGGCTGCACCTTGGCTGGACTGCTACACTAATTAGAGTTGAATATATATGCTTATTTACAGTAGTAGTTAAAAGTTTGGACACACCTACTCACTTAAGGGTTTTTCTTTATTTTTTTACTATTTTCTACATTGTAGAATAATAGGTAAGACGCCAAAACTATGAAATAACACGTAGGGAATCATGAAGTAACCGAAGAAGTGTTAAACAAATCAAAATATTTTTTGCATTTGAGATTCTTCAAAGTATACACCCTTTGCCTTGACAGCTTTGCACAATCTTGGCATTCTCTCAACCAGCTTCATGAGGCAGTCACCTGGAATGCATTTCAATTAACAGGTATGCCTTGTTAAAAGTTAATTTGTGGAATTTCTTTCCTTCTTAATGCGTTTGAGCCAATCAGTTGTGTTGTGACAAGGTAGGGGTGGTATACAGAAGACAGCCCTATTTGGTAAAAGACCAAGTCCATATAATAGCAAGAACAGCTCAAATAATTAAAGAGAAACGACAGTCCATCATTATGTTAAGACATGAAGGTCAGTCAATACGGAAAACGTCAAGAGCTTTGAACATTTCTTCAAGTGCAGTTGCAAAAACCATCAAGCGCTATGATGAAACTGGCTCTCATGAGGACCGCCACAGGAATGGAAGACCCAGAGTTACCTCTGCTGCAGAGGATAAGTTCATTAGTTACCAGCCTCAGAAATTGCAGCTCAAATAAATGAGTTACAGAGTTCAAGTAACACAAATATCTCAACATCAACTGTTCAAAGGAGACTGTGTGAATCACGCCTTCATGGTTGAATTGCTGCAAAGAAACCACTACTAAAGGACACCAATAAGACTTGCTTGGGCCAAGAAACACAAGCAATGGACATTAGACGGGTGGACATCTGTTCTTTGGTCTGATAAGTCCAAATTTGAGATTTTTGGTTACAACCGCTGTGTCTTTGTGAGACGCAGAGTAGGTAAACAGATGATCTCCGCATGTGTCGTTCCCACCATGAAGCATGGAGGAGGTGGTGTGATGGTGCTTTGCTGGTGACACTGTCAGTGATTTAAGGCACACTTAACTAGCATGGCTACCACAGCATTCTGAAGCCATCCCATCTGGTTTGCACTTAGTGGGACTAATCATTTGTTTTTCAACAGCACAACGACCAAAAACACACCTCCAGGCTGTGTAAAAGGCTATATTTGACCAAGAAGAAGAGTGATGGAGTGCTGCATCAGATGACCTGGACTCCACAATCAGCCGATCTCAACCCAATTGAGATGGTTTGGGATGAGTTGGACCGCAGAGTGAAGAAAAGCAGCCAACAAGTGCTCAGCATATGTGGGAACTCCTTCAAGACTGTTGGAAAAGCATTCCAGGTGAAGCTGGTTGAGAGAATGCCAAGAGTGTGCAAAGCTGTCATTGAGGCAAAGGGTGGCTACTCTAAAGAATCTAAAATATATTTGGACACTTTTTTGGTTATTACATGATTCCCTACGTGTTATTTCATAGTTTTGATGTCTTCACTATTATTCTACAATGTAGAAAATAGTAAAAATAAAGAAAAACCCTTGAATGAGTAGGTGCGTCCAAACTTTTGACTGGTACAGTATGTATGCATGTACAGTGGGAAGAAAAAGTGGATTTCCGCATAAATTTGACATAGATGAAGATCAGATCAAATTGTAAGTCACAACAATAGACACAGTGTGCTTAAACTAATAACACACAAACTATTGTATTTCTCTTGTCTATTTTGAATACATCATTTAAACATTCACAGTGTAGGTTGGGCGGCAGCGTAGCCTAGTGGTTAGAGCGTTGGACTAGTAACCGGAAGGTTGCAAGTTCAAATCCCCGAGCTGACAAGGTACAAATCTGTCGTTCTGCCCCTGAACAGGCAGTTAACCCACTGTTCCTAGGCCGTCATTGAAAATAAGAATTTGTTCTTAACTGACTTGCCTAGTTAAATAAAGGTAAAAAAAAAAAAAAAAAAAAAAAAAAGGTTGGGAAAAGTATGTGAACCCCAAGGCTAATGACTTCTCCAAAAGCTAATCGGAGTCCGGGGTCAGCTGACCTGGAGTCGAATCAATGAAATGAGATTGGAGATGTTGGTTAGAGCTGCTTGCCCTATAAAAAAATCCCAAAATTTGAGTTTGCTATTCACAAGAAGCATTGCCTGATGTGAACCATGCCTCAACCAAAAGAGATCTCAGAAGACCTAAGATTAAGAATTGTTGACTTGCATAAAGCTGGAAAGGGTTACAATAGTATCTCTAAAAGTCAGTCCACGGTAAGACAAATTGTCTAGAAATTGAGAAATTTCAGCACTGTTGCTACTCTCCCTAGGAGTGGCCGTCCTGCAAAGATGACTGCAAGAGCACAGCGCAGAATGCTCAGTGAGGTTAAGAAGAATCCTAGACTGTCAGCTAAAGACTTACAGAAATATCTGGAAGATGCTAACATCTCTGTTGACGAGGCTACGATACGTAAAACACAAAACAAGAATGGTGTTCATGGGAGGACACCACGGAAGAAGCCACTGCTGTCCAAAAACAACATTGCTGCATGTCTGAAGTTCGCAAAAGAGCATCTGGATGTTCCACAGCTCTACTGGCAAAATATTCTGAGGACAGATGAAACTACAGTTGAGTTGTTTGGAAGGAACACACAACACTATGTGTGGAGAAAAAAGGCACAGCACACCAACATCAAAACCTCATCCCAACTGTAAACTATGGTGGAGGGAGGATCATGGTTTGGGGCTGCTTTGCTGCCTCAGGGCCGGGACAGCTTGCTATCAGACGGAAAAATTAATTCCCAAGTTTATCATCAAGACATTTTGCAGGAGAATGTAAGGCGATCTGTCCACCAATTGAAGCTCAACAGAAGTTGGGTGATGCAACAGGACAACAACCCAAAAGACAGAAGTAAATCAACAACAGAATGGCTTCAACAGAAGAAAATACACCTTCTGGAGTGGCCCAGTCAGAGTCCTGACCTCAACTCGATTGAGATGCTGTGGCAGAACCTCAAGAGAACGGTTCACACCAGACATCCCAACAATATTGTGGAACTGAAACAGTTTTGTAAAGAGGAATGGTCCAAAATTCCTCCTGACCGTTGTGCAGGTCTGATCCGCAACTACAGAAAACGTTTGGTTGAGGTTATTGCTGCCAAAGGAGGGTCAACCAGTTATTAAATCCAAGGGTTCACATACTTTCCCACCCTTCACTGTGAATGTTTACACGGTGTGTTCAATAAAGACATGAAAACGTATAATTGTTGGAGTGTTATTAGATTAAGCAGTCTGTGTTGTCTATTATTGTGACTTAGACGAAGATCAGATCAAATTTTAGGACCAATTTATGCAGAAATCCAGGTAGTTCTAAAGGGCTCACATACTTTCTCTTCCCACTGTGTGTGTGTGTGTGTGTGTGTGTGTGTGTGTGTGTGTGACCTAGACTACAGTAACCTGACTGATTGAACATATGACTAGAGGTATCACACTTAGGATTCAGTGGTATTTAAGAGAAAGGCCAGAGAGGTGTGTTTCATCTGAACTTAGATTATCAAAACTCATCCCCCTATGACTAATAGACACACAGAGATGACACATTAATTACAATGAAGAATCAATGTGACAACAACCATTGTGAGAAAGTGGGTGAGAGATGGGCCACCGAGATCACTCAACAAGACCTGGTGACAACAAAGACTCTGACACGTGACTGATACTGTATGTGACAATGACTGACTGTAGTTTGTGAACATGCATTGTAGTGTGTGTGTTGTGCATGTGTGTAGTGTGCGCTTGCAGGTTCCATTTTAGTCTCGGTTTCCATTGGGAACACTTAGAGACACCATGTTCACTTTCCTTTCCCAGGGCGATCAAAGTAGCTTGTGGAATTGCTCAGCCTATATTGAAGACACAAACGACCGTTGTGACAAGAGTCCCACTGTAACTAACGTGGTAAGAGTCATATGACGTGAAGAGAAGCAGGGACATTTAGGGGCGATATAGTTCGATCGCCTACAGTGCATTCGGAAATTATTCAGACCCCTTCCCCACATTTTGCTTGGTTACAGCCTTATTCTAAAATTGATTAAATAAAACATTTTCCTTATCAATCTACACACAATACCCGATAATGACAAGGTGAAAACAGAAATAACCTATTTACATAAGTATTCAGACCCTGTGCTTTGAGACTCGTAATTGAGCTCAGGTGCATCCTGTTTCCATTGATGATCCTTGAGATGTTTCTACAACTTGATTGGAGTCCGCCTTTGGTAAATTCAATTGATTGGACATGATTTGGAATGGCACACACCTTTCTATATAAGGTCCTATAGTTGACTATGCATGTCAGAGCAAAAACCAAGCTATGAGGACAAAGGAATTGTCTGTAGAGCTCAAAGACAGGATTGTGTCGAGGCACAGATCTGGGGAAGGGTACCAAAAGATGTATGCCCCATTGAAGGTCCCCAAGAACACAGTTGCCTCCATTCTTAAATGGAAGAAGTTTGGAACTACCAAGACTCTTCCTAGAGCTGGCCGCCCAGCCAAACTGACCAATTGAGGGAGAAGGGCCTTGGTCAGGGAGGTGACCAAGAACAAGATGGTTCCTCTGACAGAGCTCCACTGTTGAGATGGGAGAACCTTCCAGAAGGACAACCATCTCTGCAGTACTCCACCCATCAGGCCTTTATGGTAGAGTGGCCAGATGGAAGGCACTCCTCAGTAAAAGGCATATGACAGACCGCTTGGAGTGAAGCATGGTGGTGGCAACATCATGCTGTGGGGTTGTTTTTCAGCAGCAGGGACTGGGAGACTAGTGAGGATCGAGGGAAAGATGAACGGAGCAAAGTACAGAGAAGATCCTTGATGAAAACCTGCTCCAGAGCGCTCAGGACCTCAGACTGGGGCGAAGTTTCACCCCTAAGCACACAGCCAAGACAAGACAGGAGTGGCTTCGGGACAAGTCTTTGAATGTCCTTGAGTAGCCCAGCCAGAGTCTGGACTTGAACCCAATCGAACATCTCTGGAGAGACGTAAAAATAGCTGTGAAGCGACGCTGCCCGTCCAACCTGACAGAACTTGAGAGGATCCGCACAGAAGAATGGGAGAAACTCCCAAAATACAGATGTACCAAGCTTGTAGCGTCATACCCGAGAAGACTCAAGGCTGTAATCACTGCCAAAGGTGCTTCAACAAAGTACTGAGTAAAGAGTCTGAATAGTTGTCATATTGTAAATGTGATATTACATTTGCAAAAATTTATAAAAACCTGTTTTTGCTTTGTCATTATGGAGTATTGTGTGTAGATTGATGAGGGGAAAAAACTATTTAATTAATTTTAGAATAAGGCTGTAGCGTAACAAAATGTGGAAAAGGTGAAGTGGTCTGAATACTTTCCGAATGCACTGTAGCTTCCATAGAACACAATACCATATTGGGTCTACCCATGAGTACACCGGTTCTGTCAAGTTGTCATGGCCTGAGGAGCTTTTTCCCGTTCTAGTAATTGTATTTCTATGGGGGAGAATGGGGTTGAGGGCACTTACCCTAGAGGAGGCGGTGGGGGTGGCGGGAGCAGAGGGCAAGGATGCGCAGCTATGAGCGCTGTGCGAGGCCGAGGAGGAGGAGCGGGTGGGCGAGGCTGTGCGGGAGCCGGGTTTGGAGCGCCGGCCTCGGGAGCGGAACGCCGCCAGGCCGTGGGAAGCACCCTCCGGCAGGATGAACTTCTCACGCAGCTCCAGGTTGGTACGGCCTCGGGCTGGAGTGAGGGAAGAAGGGGAGAGAAAGAAAGAGAGCGAGAGAGGAGAGAAAGACAAAAAAAATTGTCAATTCTACTCAACTATGGCTGCAGTACGTATCTAGGAACAGTGCGAGGCAGAGAGTCCGTGCTTCCCCGGCGAGTCACTGCTCTCAGAGTCTGTGTGGTCAAGTCAGTGCTAGGTAGAGTGGGGCGAGGGGAGGGTAGGAAATCAGAGGCAGTGAAGTGCACTTCCGGATGGGCTACTTTTAAGTGGAGGAGGGAGTGAGTGTGTAGTCTGTAGTGTTTGTGGCGGTGCAGAGGAAGACGGCAAAGCATCCTCATACAGAGGTCAGTCAATGCAAACTGATAGAAAGATGCTCAGCAAGATTGGACTTTAACAGTACACTTGTATTGCTATAGCCAAACTATTAGAACAATATTTACATTTGAGTCATTTAGCAGAGCGACTTACTGTAAGTGAGGGCAGACATTTTCATACTGGTTTATATGGTTATACAGCTAGAACACAGAGGTGCGTCTGTCATCCAAAGCACAGCCTCTCTTCTCGCACTGAGGGAGTCGCTCTGTTCACTCTTTTAGTCTTTCCCCTTAATTCATAAACCGTGCGTTCGGTGCGAGATATGTGAGGCATGCCTGGTTGTGCTCTTGGGGGAGCCCCGATACAGTACCAATGGGGACTCCCCTCCCATAGACACTCATAGAAGCATTCTTAGACAAGATGGTGCAGCAGCCCCAGCACACAACACTCAAGCCCAGAAAAGCCAGCCACAGTGTGTGAGAGAGAGAGGGAGAAAGAGAGAGAAAGAGGGATGAGAGAGCTGCAGTTAGCATTAGCAGCAGGGCACTGGAGCCGCGGTCAGTAGCTATACCCAAGACGGGACACGCCCCCTCAGTCATCCACTAGCAACAGCAGCAAGACCAGTCAATAATAAATGGGTGCGCGCCCTGTAATTACGGTCCCCCAGCGAGCCAGGTGCACCCTCTAATTCAGTCCCCGCCTGCCATCACATTTAAAGAGCCGCTTCAAGCGCTATTAGAAACCCAGGCTGGCTACACCCAGGTCTTAGACAGTCTCTGTTTTTTTATGGGACTGGCCCGTCAAACTATGCGGCCATTTTGGATCCACATGGCAACCATCGCCACCAAGACCAGGGCTGGCCAAACCCTGTTTTTGAGTGGGAAGCATGACGCGGACTGGCACACAGACAAGACATGTGTACACATACATATGCCTAAACAGACACAAACACAAGGGCTAGAATGAGAGATTGAGCTGGATGGCTAGATGGATGGTTGGACGGACAGAGTGAGAGAAATGGAGGGATGGACAGTGGAGCAATGGGAGAGAGAGGGAGTGTAGGTACCTCTGCAGCAGAAATAGCCAGGAGTGACCGTCACTGAGAGACACAAGAGACAACGTGAAATAGTGGCGTGCTCACGGTGAGATGGAAATACATAGACACACACATTCCTTCTAATTAGCATTCGCTCTCGCGTACACACACACACACCAACACACTTCCCTCTCTCACTTCAACACAGAGGTGAACACAGAAGACAGTGGTAAAGAGAGTAAAAAAATACAGGTGACGTCCCCAAGGTTGAGGTGAGCAGGTGGACACATCAGGGACCAAAGTGACAAGTGGCTAAAACAACTTTAAAAACAAAACGAAGACACAGGTCAATGACTTGGACCTATAACCTGTGATGGGGATCTCCGTGTGCTAGCATTAGCATGTAGCCAGAAAGGGTAGGAACGTTAGTTCAGTGTCACAGTCAGCAAAGCACAGCAAAAAAGCCCCCAAAAACAAAACAAAAAAACAACCAAGAGGGAGTGAGAGAACGGAGAAGAGGCGGAGGGAGAAAAGGGGGAAAGAGAGCGAGAGAGAAACCCAACCTATACGAGATGAAATGGCGCTACTGGAGTCGGAGCGAAGGATCTTAAGTCCAGGATGTTGCACTGGAAGGAGAGAGAAGGGGAGAGAGGGAAGAAGGGAGAGAACTGAAGATCATGCACCGTGCAACACTACTTTGAAAGAAGGACCGTGTCGCAGGAGAAAGAGAAAAGAATGCACGTACAAAAAACAAAGGTGGAGAAAAAGAACGAGAACGGGAGAGAGATGAGTGAAGAGATGGAAAAAGAAGGGACACCAACAGAAAAAAAAAGAGGAACCATAACAGAGGGAGAGAGAGAGCGATGGAGACGATTCAAGCCCGTCTGCTCAAAGAACTATCCCAGAGAGGGATGAAGAGGAAAGAAGGGATGGTGATGGAGAGAGAAAGGGCGAGAGATTGCTCTGAGGAGCACACCAGACAGACCGTAGACAGCTTGGGAAAAGACAGAGCTCTGAAAACTGTAAACCTGAAAGGTTATATGTACTGTATATGTCCGACTACGTCTCGTTTAAACAGTTGACCGCTGTACCATATATTTACCTTTTGTCCCTCTCGCAGTGTATCCAGTGGCTTGCATTTTGTACTCTGTATTTGTGTGTGTACATACATTCTGTTTTTGTATGTACTCAGTATTTGTTTGTACGTGCGTGTGTCTGTGCATAAATAAACTCACCTCTGCAGGGATCGTTCTTGACCAGGAACTCGTCCAGGGCCATCCAGCCCCCTCCGACCCGCACCATGACCGTACTGCGCAGGATACGCACCAACCGCAACTGCTGCGAGTCACCAAACTAACACGGCAACGGAGAGGAAAGAAAATGAAAAGTGGGAGAAAGAGAGGAATTCAGTAACAAAGTATAACGATTAAGAATCCAAAGCCATTATACACAGCAGCCCATAATAATCTGAGCAAAAGTATACGCCACTCCATGCAAATTATACTCCAACACCCATGCACTGATACTACCACTAAAATCACCTATTTGTCAAAAGCCCAGCTTACCCAACAATCAAAAACAAAAAAAATGTATTCAAATAGTAATCTCTGAAACATTTAATTCGACCTAATACTCAACTTTGTTTCATGCAGAATGACATTTACACTTCAGAGAGTTACTATGGTAAATTTCTCCATCACCCGGCAAGAAAAACCTCTATGAAGCAATACCAAGTCAGAATTATCTTTGATTAGCCTGGCTTTGTTTGTGCTATCTAGTCAACTCTTTGGTAATTTATGGTCATTGTGTCAATGACCATAGAGTTGGCAAGACAGCACAAAACAGATATGGGACCAAGATTAATTTATAATTACTCTCAGTACAGCATGATTTCACCAATTTCCCCAGTCCAAAGCCAATAGGATCGGGCATTATAGCCCTTATTATTATAACCCATTCCAGTTTGCCAAATCGATGTCATTCTCAAAACTAGTCTTCCAAATCTGCAAAATCACACCAAGAGAAACACCTCAATGCCCAATGAAACCCACTTCCATGATTCGCACCAACAGTGTCGTGCTACATTTGATCGGTCAAACATTAAAATGCGTCGTCACCAAGGCAGCAATTTTTTGTGGCGTCGAATTGAGGCCACTGCATTGGTGGAGATCCAGGAAGCAGATTTCAAAGGACCGAACACGCGAGTCAACTTTACCTGGTTTCCAAGGAAGAACTACAATAAATCCAGCAGACGTGGAGGAGGAATAAACAAAGAGGAAGAAGAAGAGAAAGAGTGAAACAACATGTAGAGACAAATATTTAAAACTCAACCTGTCATTGGATAAGACCTCATTTGGATAGAGGAATAAACTGTAGCTTACCCTATGTTCTATGTACACATACTGTATATCCTTCACTAAGACTTTTTACAATTCATTTTGTAGTTACTTGTCTCCAAGCCATTAAAACCAACCATACATTTGCCTGAAAAAGCAAAAGGATGCAGTGCAATTTGAATGCTGTGGATACTATAGATGATCCTATTTCCTATCTGTTAGTGTGGTTAAAGTGCCACTAAACTTCCACTCGAAGACAAACCAAGATGGATAAGTCAATGAAGAGTGAAGCCAGACAGACAAACATACACAGACCAGTCAAGACAGACAGAGAGGTGTGATGTCATGTGACAACGTGACTCAAGCTCAGTGCAGTTAGTTTATAGTTCGGTGTCTTTGGCCAGACACTGGATATCATTAACCCACGGACAATGATGATGTAGTTCACACAAAACAGCAATGGTAGTAGTTGCTAATCCTAGAGCTGTGATATTTATTATGGTTATATTAGTTTGTTGGTGGGAAGCACACACAGCATATCAATCCCATAGTGCTGTGATTAGAGATGTGTACAGAGAGATATGATATGTTAATGAGCATTGGGGTGCAAAACATACGGCCCGCGGGCCAGATGCGCTCCGTGGGACGCTCTTTTTTGGCCCGCCGGTTTCTTAGTAATTATCAATAATGTGACCACCTTGTTATACAAGTATATGACAAAGCTTAGAGAAGCTTGCTTACAAAGCCGGTATTTCCAAAGATACAGATGAGTGCTACTGTTATTGGCTAGCGTTTAAATACGTGAGGAATGGAGTGATGTCATTTGTTATTTCAACCACAGCAGTTATTGGTGCTCAAAGAAGTAGTGACACACAGCCAGCATCAGAACAAAAACTATCGTGTGTCCAAAATGGCAACCTATTCCCTATTAAGTGCAATACTTTTGTCCAGGGCCCTGGTCAAAAGTAGAGCACCACGGTCAAAAGTAGTGCACAATATAGGGAATAGGGTGCCATTATCAGACGCAGACCTAGACCCACCATGAATGCAAATGCGACAACTTCAAAATATACACATTCTTAACGTTACCAAGATTCACTCCGTCAAGTAGCATCTGAAAATGATATTTCGCTAAGTAGAAGCTGTCTAAGCTATTTTTTTAAATAATAATACGTCCACAGCACTGTACCCTCAGGTGTAACTCACCTTGTAATTGCTCTGGCCCATTAGCATTTAAAAATACAATATCTCATATCTAATACTAAGTCATAGTACGCAGACAATATATAATAATGTGTTTATTAACTGTTGGTAAATGTATACAGTCACAGGCTGAGGACGACTTACTCTGTACTTGTTCTCTCCTATCTGCTCCACCTGGAACCTCTTGGCACATTTACACTGTGCCACCTGTCTGGTCACCTGCACAGAGTGAGAAAGGAGAAAGAGAAAGTTACAAGGCTCCATTAACCTCCAATTTAGGAGTTGCTATTGGGACTGGACAAGTCAAAGGCCCAGCATTGTTGTTCAAAATACGTGTGTCATTTTTAATATCTGGGTATATACGTGTGTGTGTGTGTGTGTGTGTGTGTGTGTGTGTGTGTTCCTCACCTCGTCTTCTATCTTGTCAGCGTCGGTGGTGGGCCGGTAGGCGTCCTTGTTGGGGTGCAGCGCCGCCACAAACTCGTAGTAGTCGATGTAACCATCTCCGTCCTGGTCAAAGATGTCTGCCACCGCCGTCATCTCCAACCTGCTGGTGGGGAACTCTGCACAGCACAACCAACAGTCAGGAAAAAATGTCGGACTTATGACCAAGATGTCGGACTTATGACCAAGATGTCGGACTTGACTACAGTTTAAGTTGGAGCAGGCTATGGGCAAAGAACAGCGCTAACGATGCGTAGCTAGCTCTGAAGAACATACTTGAGGCCAGGATGCCGTCGATGAACTCCTGGCGAGTGATCTTTCCGTCCTGGTCCTTGTCGATGCGTCTGAAGAAGTCCATGACGCGCGACTTCTTGTGGTTCATCCAGCGCATGTACTTCTTCCTCCACACGTCAAAGTCAAAGCTGGCAAACTCTTTCAGCTGGGGACAAAGACAATGAACATAAATGTGAGACAAATGAGGAAGAGCAATATACTTAAGAGGAAATCATGTGTCTGTTTTGACAAGACACCATACAGGAGAAAAAACAGGTCTGAAACTCGCGGTCTCCAAGCCCTCTACGGCTCTAATAGGGGAGATCAAGGGACGATACAATACAGTACCTCTTCAAGCCTGTCGAGGGCGTCGTTGAGCTTCCGCTGGCGGTCGAGGGCAAGCAGCCACACCTGCTGCCACCTTGAGCATAGCTGGGTCAAGCGGGGGTTTCCCCCGGCGACTTGCATTGCCGCCTGTTGTTGATGCTGTTGTTGCTGCTGGTTTTTACCTGTAGGGCGAGGAGCGAAAGGTGTCATGATTACTGTGCATTACATAGGTTTAAATGTTGAGGACACTTGATGGAACGTTTGACCATATTTTGGTGACTTTTATTGTCTTTCTCCTTCAGTGAAGTAAGTCAGGATGGATTGTGAATGTTTGGGGGTTAGGCACCCACTGTATATCTTCACTTATGCATTTCTAGGTAAATGTGTATTCATATGTATTTAGTATAATATAATATCCATGCATCTCTGGGAGGTAAAATAAGGTAACACACGAGCTCCTCTCCTCTCAGCTAGGCTGCTAGGGGGCTCTGTTGGTTTCCTCTTGTAAGTCTTGGTCACTTTGTCCACGTCAGGCTGCTTCCGGGTCATCTCCTCCATAAACACCTGGGAACAATAGATTGAAGTGAGACACAGCCAATCAGAAAGAGTGATAATTATAATAGCGACTTAGCCAATGAGGGTTTGAGAAAAGTATGCTCCTCCCACCTGGTGTTCTGTGATGAGTGTTTTGAGCTGAGGGATGTCCTGTGGAAGGGTCTCTCCGTCACGTTGGACTAGGGTGGTCTCCGCCCACTGCAGCCATGACAACAGCTCCTCCAATAGCGTGGCGTTGTTGAGCAGCTCTGTCAGAGCAGTCTCCAGACGCTGCTCGTGCTGTTTGGCCCATGTGAGGACCTGCAGAAGCCAAATGCACCAATTAATGGGTGAAATACTAAATATTATAAACAACTGCCATGACTCTCTGGCCCAGCAGGACTTTAAAATATTTACCCCCCTCTCATATCTCTCTATTCATCCCACTCTCCTTCTCCAGCCCACCTACCTCTTCAAAGCGGGAGCGGACAATGGTAATCCAGTGTTTGATGGTGGTGATGCAGTCGGCGTGGCACGTGGTGAGGATGGCCTCGCCCTGGCCCGCTGCCCGGTTCACGTCGGTCCTCTTCTCCTCCACCGTGGCCATGAAGTTCCGGTGGGTGTGGAGCAGCGTCTGCAGAGTCTCCGCCTCCTCGGGCAGCACGCCGCGGAACCGCAGCGTCTGCTCGGCCTCGGACAGCCACTCCAGCAGCAGCTGCACCGCCGTGCGGAACTCCTCCGCCTGAGAGAGAGGGATGACAGAGGAAGGGATCATTAGAAGGAACGAGAAAAAGGATTTAAGTTGGCTGTACCGTGTTTAAGGTATTATATATACTGCACTGTGCTTGCACAGATACCATTAATAAAATAAAAGATGGACTGAAATTATTTGTAACTTTACATGAAATGGTCAGAAAAACGATATTTTGTAACTTCCAAGTATTGTGTTATTACATAAAAACAATAAAAATGGCACAGCCACTTGGCTTCTTCTTCCTAACTGACCTGTTTGAGGGCCTGCTGGAGACGGGTCTGCTTGGTGACGGACAGGGCACAGACTGTGTCCCAGCGGTTGCTGAGCTCTTGCAGTTGAACTTTGACCCAGGCGGTGTCGTCGCGGCCCGTCTCCATCAGTTCTCTGGCTGAGCGCTTCAGGGCGTGGACACTAGTGGTCCTCTTCCCCAACTCCTTCTGGAAGGCCTGAGGAGACAAAACCAAACAGTGGTCAAACATGGAAACAATGCTGACCTAAACACAGAGCACGGCGATCAAATTTTATGAATGAATATATACTACATTAGCCCTCAATAGGATTTTTTGTTGTTGTTATGTTTGAGAAATAAGTATTCAAATGTAATGTTGCTTGGGCAATGCGGCACTGGGCAAATAAATGAACTGCTTTTTTAACTAATGGTAACCAATAGGCTAACATTGCGGTTACATAAATTAAGAAATACCTTGTGTGAGTCCATGAGGTTGGAGACCAGGTCCAGGTCTCCGTGGACTGGCAGGTCTTCAGCCAGCTGGGGTTCTACACGGTACAGCCAGTCCACCAGGGCCTGCAGGGCCTCAGCAAACTGACCTGAGAACAGCAGGGCCTCCTCTAGCTTGTGTTGCCTGGATGAGAGACGGAGGGAAAAGTCAGTTGTCACATTACATTGAAATTGTAGCGATCGTTATTTTAACTTTGCTTTTATGGTCCAGTATTCTATATGGCAGCGTCCTAGAGAGCTACTGAGTTTGCAGGCATTTGTTCAAGCCCTGCTTGAACACGCTTGTTTCAAATAAATAATCAATAACAGTGGGGTTCAATCAGGACCAGAATTAGCCGAATCAGGGGCGTTACTTAGTGCTGGAACAGAAACCTGCACAATCAGTAGCTCTCCAGGACTGGAGTTGGAAAACCCGACAATAATATTCATTGTAATAAAGCAATTGGCATGGAGTTTTCCCCTCACCTCTCAACACTCTTCCCACAGACTGTGTCCCACTTGTCCCTGACCTCCCCCAGTAGGTGGTCTAGTTTCTGGGTGTCTTCGGGCAGCGTGGCCTTGTCCCTCATGGCCTTACCAGACCTCACTGTGGTGTCATACACCGGCTGCTTAGAGCCCAGAGCCTTCTGAAACTCCTTCGAGGGGGGGGGGGGGGATATTTAGTTAAGGATAGTATGTCATACATGTGAGAGAAAAATCGCACAAAAGAACAGAGGGTCTACATTATGCAGCTTAATCATTTATTGGGTTCGTTGTGTGTGAGAATCGCTCAAATCCTATTATTTCCATGCAAGACCCACACAGTGAGACTCCTACTGTACCTTGTGTTTGGTCAGTTGTACTTTGATCTTGTCTGGCTCGTTGGAGATCTCCAGCTCCGAGTCTAGGCGGCTCTCAGCCTCCTCCAGCCAGTCTGACAGTTTCCTCCAAGCCTCATGGAACTAGAGGGAGGGACAAAGAAACTGGTTGACCATCTCTAATTGATTTGCAGGGTGTTTTCTGAAACAAAATGGCTGCCGTGTAGCGTCCATTTGGTGAAGGGTAAAGTGAGTTACGTACATATGGAGAAAGCATTTCAAACCGTCTCTCATACCTGCTTGGCCCTCTTGCGGGCTTCGTCGAGGTGTCTGCCACGGTCCAGGGACCTCTGCACCAGCTTATCCCAGCGGGCCTGAACACTCAGCAGAAGGTTCTTGATCAGAACCACATCCTGCTTCAGACTGGCGAAACGCAGCTGAGAGCCGGCCTTCTCCAGAGCCAAAACCTGCTCCCTGTGGGTGTTCACCTCATTCACAAACACCTGGGGGGGGGAACAGAGATCGACAGAGAGCGTGTTAGTCGTACTTGTCCCTCGTGACAGCCTAAACATTCAATTGATTCGCTGATTTGGGTCTGGGTGCCATGATTTCAGCTGTATATGCACATGCTCATCAGCACATACCAGCTAACAAAACGAAAGGGAGTGGAGGAAGGGAAGGGTGGAGGGGAAATGTATTAAGTCTGCAAAATGTCTGATGAATATGATGAGTCAACTTATCATTCACTTATATATTGTTGCCAGATACACTGGAATACTACATTTGAATATATTTATGTGAATTACAGTCAAGTATATTCTATCCTTTTCTTCCCTCGTTTTAATGTTACCCCCTTTTTCACCCCAATTTTGTGATATCCAATTACGATCTTGCCTCATCGCTGCAACTCCCCAACGGGCTCGGGAGAGGCGAAGGTCGAGTCATGCGTCCTCCAAAACATGACCAAAACCGCGCTTCTTAACACCCGCACGATTAAGCAGGCAGCAAGCTGCACCAATGTGTCGGAGGTAACATTCAACTGACGACCAAAGTCAGCCTGCAGGAGCCCGGCCCGCCACAAGTAGTCGCTAGAGCGCGATGAGCCAAGTAAAGCCCCCCCGGCCAAACCCTCCCCTAACCCGGACAACGCTGGGCCAATTGTGCCCCACCCTATGGGACTCCCGGTCATGGCCGGTTGTGACACCGCCTGGGATCAAACCCGGGTCTGTAGTGACGCATTAAGCACTGAGATTCAGTGCCTTAGACCGCTGCGCCGCTCGGGAGCCATGTATTCTATCCTTGTACTCCCCAATATAGCATAGCATAGGATCTCTATACTTCTATGGTGCCTAAATTGCCTACCTTGTGTTCGTCTATCTGGAAGAGGACGGTGTCCAGGATGAGGGAGGGGGCCTGAGCCATGTTGAGGGTCTGCTCAGCCTGGGTCAGCCAGTTGATGGTGTCCTGGAGGGAGGACTGGAACCCTGTGGCCAGCGACACCGCTTCGTCCAGCTTCGCCTAGGGTTGGGGGTGGAGGGGCGGTGGTCAGTGAAATGGTTGATGGTAATTTAAAAAATCGCTCCTGCAACAATACACTTCCTATGTAAAACAGTGTTTTTTTATCTGTGAAAATCTATAATGTATATATTTTATTAGGTACCCAATTGCATACACATGCTCTTACTTATAGCCCTTCATTCATGTCTCAGAACAGAAGCTTCTTCTCTTACCCTGCGGTCATCCATCTTGGTGTTCAGGCTGGCCCACTTGTTCTGCAGCAGGGCCAGGTTCTGTTGGGTCTGGGTCGTGCCAGCCCCGGGGCCGCCCTCCTCCCCTCCGCGGGACAGCAACATGGACTCTCCCGCGTCCAGCAGCCGGTTGTACTGCTCAGTGCGCTGGGTCAACTGGGTCTGAAGCTCCTATAGACAGACAGATGTTTTCAAAGGGTTGAACGGATGAACAATGAATAACCTTGATAATGAATGGTAAATACGTGGCCATGGTTTGGAATGAGGAATTCGATACTTTGAGTAGCCACCCAATAACAACAGGTGTTTGCTAGTTATGTGTTGTGCTTGTCTAACACACCTGTTACACATGTGTAAAAACAACATACAGATTAGATAGTAGAGTGTACAGTGAATCATATCTACTGTAGTATATGTCTGGACAGGGTGCAGCATCATAACATGTATCCCCTTTACCGTGTGTTGTCTTCATCACATATCTAGTGTATGTACGGGCAACGTATCCCCAGTATTACCAGGTGCTGCTGCAGCTGCTCCCGGGCGGTCTCAGGCAGGCCACCTGTGGGTTTGGCTGCAGACAGCTGGCTCTCTGTCCTCCTCAGCCACTGCAGGAACTCCTCCAGCTCACCATGGAAACCCTCCGCCTGGGGAACGAGGGAGGAGAAGGAGGGGAAGAGGGGAGAGAGAACAAGAGGGGAAGTCATGAGTTGTGCGTTAATGGCAGTGCTACGGTGTCGTTCAATAATTTGCCCCGTGGTTTTAGCTCAGTTATGATTTAGTACAGTTTTTAAACCTTTACTTAACTGTGAAATAACCTATTTGCTAGTGCAATGTGATAATCCTATTTGTACAAGATGGGAACTCATAATATAGAAATATATAATTACAGGGAGGGGTAAGAAGAAATGGATAGAAATGGTGTCATTCCTTCATTTCGCTACGCTCAGACAGTACTCGTAACCAGGACCTCTCTTCTCAGCCCAGTCCGCCTCTATCCTTCCTACCTTATGCAGTGCGGCCTCCAGTAGTTTCTGACGGTCCTGGGTCTTGAGTAGCAGGTTCTCCCAGCCGCGGTTGAGGTGGTCCAGCTGGTCGCGGAGGTGGTTGGCCTCCTCCCCGGGACTGGACTCCAGCAGCTCAGCCCCCGCCGCGTTCACCGTCTCCACCGTGGAGCGATGGGACAGCACGTCGTTCCTCAGCACCTGAAAGAGAGAGAGGGTTGGAGGGAGGGTGTGTTGGTTACACCTCTCCAATGCAATAATTGATGTGAAGCAAGCGTTCTGGCACAAAATGGCTTCCATGCATAATCTATAAGGGGAAATAAGAGAGGTGAGGGTGATATGGAGGAGAGATGAGAGGTAGGCTAATAAGACCGATTTCCCAATGGAGAACCTCCATTGATCGTGCTTTTTAGTCCAGGATTGGCTTAATGTGGGTCTGGGAAACAGGCCATCTGGAAATGAAGGCGTAAAGAAGAAATGGAGGATAAGTACGAGTGTGGGAGGCATAGATGTAGAGAGGTAGACGTACGTGGTGTCTGGCCAGTTCTATCTCGATGGCCTTGGGGTCAGAGTTGATGGGTCTCTGTGTGTCCAGGGTGGCGTGGGTGTGACTCAGCCAGGACTGCAGCTCAGACAAGGCATGCTGGAACTGACCTAGAGCCAGGAGAGCACCTTCCAACTTATGCTGTAGGAAACAGAATAGGGAAAACAGTTGTTATTCCAAAACCATGTTGGATTGTATTGTATTGCAAGGTGTAATATAATGTACATATCTGAGGTATCAATTCATTTTAATATCATTACAACAATTTGTAATGGTAGAATCTAATATGCGTGTTTAACAATAAAAAAATAGAATCCATATTTCTATGTGTTTAACTGACAAACTTGATTTGGCCAATATTGGGTTCAATACAACAGCGTAGCACCACTAGCCAACAGTGAGTGTGAGTTCCAGAGGACCGGAGTTCTGATGGTATTCTTTAAGACAGGGGGCTGGAGAGCTACTGTAGCTACTGCCTCTACTGTAAAATAGTTAGCGAGTCACTGGGTAAGAGAGGCCAATGCATAGTTTGTGTACCTGTCTGTGAATGATCTTGTCCCCCAGGTTGTCCCAGAGGTGTCGGAGCTCCGTGAGGGGCTCCTGGATCATGTCTCTGTCGTTCTGGTCAGAGACTTTCTTGAGCAGCAGCTCCCCCTGGTGGCACAGCTTCTCCATGTCTATCTGCTGCTGGTACACCTCCACCTTGTACTGCTGCTCACAGGAGAAGAGGAGTCAGGCCTGCACTAGCAGTTCGCTTATCATTAAAGTGATAGTTCACTTCTATGACCAAGAGAGTATTTTTGACTTACCGAGGATTTTGTCTTCTCATCAAAACCGTTTTTTAAGTACAATAATTACTATAAATATTTAGATGATAAAAACATTTTTGGAATAAATAAAGTATACTATTTATATCGAAGCTACGTGACAAAAGTTGATTATGATTCAAACCTTGAGCTCTTCAATCTGCTGTTTGACAGTTCCCAGATCAGTGCCCACAGTGGACATGTCACAGAGCTTGATCACTGTGTTGTCCAGGTAGTCAAACATGCCCTGCAACACACACACACACACACACACACACACACACACACACACACACACACACACACACACACACACACACACACACACACACACACACACACACACACACACACACACACACACACACACACACACACACACACACACACACACACACACACACACGAGAGACAAATGAGTCAATCTAACTTCGGAAAACTCCAATGCCGATCTATGTCTTGATACTTATAAATGCCTCTACTTCACGACATCATACATTTCTAAGCATATACTTTCCGAAATAAGCAGTGCAATAAATACCAAATAATTGAATTCAAATGATTTAATTCTCATACACACTAAGCTAAGAGAGTGATGCATTCTGGGACACTGACCTGCAACGCATCCTGGTACTGCACAGAAGCAGTCATGGCCTCCTCCAACCTCTCCATCCTCTCTCTCCACGTCCGGTTCAGGCCTTCCCAGGCGGCATTCATCTGAGAAACGGATAGAGAGAAGAGAGGAAAGATAAAACATATATCGCAACACAAACACATAAAACAGAGAACATAGACACAAGAAAGACAACGCAATGAGTCCATTCATGATTATGCTCTTGATTGGTTTGATCCTGTCTTAAGTCTTGAAGTTTTCATCCTGTGTCTCACCTCGTCAATGGTCTTCTTGACCTCAGGCTTCTCCGTTTCTCCGCAGGCAAAGATGAGTTCAGCCCCAAGGGTTCGTACAAACTCCAGCTCCTCCCTCAGCCCATCTGTCTCGGCCTTGATGGCCTTATCAAAAAAAAAAAAAAAATCAAAGAAAGAGAGAGCGAGAGAGACATATTTGGACAGATCAGACAACCCAACAGTAGTCACAATCATCAGTAACTACCTCTGCATATTCTCTCCCCTTCCTACCGCTGAGCTAACTACAGTACAAATACATTGCAAGCTATACAGGCCGTTATATACAGTTGAAGTCGGAAGTTTACACACTTAGGTTGGAGTCATTAAAATTTGTTTTTCAACCACTCCACAAATTTCTTGTTAACAAACTATAGTTTTGGCAAGTCAGTTAGGACATCTACTTTGTGCATGACACAAGTCAATTTTCCAACAATTGTTTACAGACAGGTTATTTCACTTATAATTCACTATCACAATTCCAGCGGGTCAGAAGTTTGCATACACTAAGTTGACTGTGCCTTTTAACAGCTTGGAAAATTCCAGAAAATTATGTCATGGCTTTATAAGCTTCTGATAGGCAACTTGAAATAATTTGAGTCAACTGGAGGTGTACCTGTGGATGTTTTTCAAGGCCTACCATCAAACTCAGTGCCTCTTTGCTTGACATCATGGGAAAATCAGAAGAAATAAGCCAAGAAAGCTTGTGGAAGGTTACCCGAAACATTTGACCCAAGTTAAACAATTTAAAGGCAATGCTACCAAATACTAATTGAGTGTATGTAAACCTCTGAGCCACTGAGAATGTGATGAAAGAAATAAAAGCTGAAATAAATCATTCTCTACTATTATTCGGACATTTCCCATTCTTAAAATAAAGTGGTGATACTAACTGACCTAAAACAGGGAATTTTTACTAGGATTAAATCAGATTAAATCTTTCACAAATCAGGAATTGTGAAAAACTGAGTTGAAATGTATTAGGCTAAGGTGTATGTAAACTTCTGACTTCAAATGTAGCTACTAACATGCTGGCACCATCCCTTCGTATGTCTCCTCTTTATCCTCACAACTCATTTATATCTTCTCTTTTTCTTACCCCCCCCCCTCTCTTAGTGTGTTGTTTGGTCCCATATTCATACCACAAAAGACTATTCTTCCACATTTTAGCATCTGAATATCTTGCTATGCTTTCCTTGTGTATTCAATATTGTTGCTACAAACATGCGCTATGCATCCATATCTTTTTATCCACCTCCCTCCGCCTCTCCACACGTACCTCTGCCCTCCTCTCTCTCAGTAACCCTCCCTCCGCCTCTCCACACGTACCTCTGCCCTCCTCTCTCTCAGTAACCCTCCCTCCGCCTCTCCACACGTACCTCTGCCCTCCTCTCTCTCAGTAACCCTCCCTCCGCCTCTCCACACGTACCTCTGCCCTCCTCTCTCTCAGTAACCCTCCCTCTGCCTCTCCACACGTACCTCTGCCCTCCTCTCTCTCAGTAACCCTCCCTCCGCCTCTCCACACGTACCTCTGCCCTCCTCTCTCTCAGTAACCCTCCCTCCGCCTCTCCACACGTACCTCTGCCCTCCTCTCTCTCAGTAACCCTCCCTCCGCCTCTCCACACGTACCTCTGCCCTCCTCTCTCTCAGTAACCCTCCCTCCGCCTCTCCACACGTACCTCTGCCCTCCTCTCTCTCAGTAACCCTCCCTCTGCCTCTCCACACGTACCTCTGCCCTCCTCTCTCTCAGTAACCCTCCCTCCGCCTCTCCACACGTACCTCTGCCCTCCTCTCTCTCAGTAACCCTCCCTCCGCCTCTCCACACGTACCTCTGCCCTCCTCTCTCTCAGTAACCCTCCCTCCGCCTCTCCACACGTACCTCTGCCCTCCTCTCTCTCAGTAACCCTCCCTCCGCCTCTCCACACGTACCTCTGCCCTCCTCTCTCTCAGTAACCCTCCCTCCGCCTCTCCACACGTACCTCTGCCCTCCTCTCTCTCAGTAACCCTCCCTCCGCCTCTCCACACGTACCTCTGCCCTCCTCTCTCTCAGTAACCCTCCCTCCGCCTCTCCACACGTACCTCTGCCCTCCTCTCTCTCAGTAACCCTCCCTCCGCCTCTCCACACGTACCTCTGCCCTCCTCTCTCTCAGTAACCCTCCCTCCGCCTCTCCACACGTACCTCTGCCCTCCTCTCTCTCAGTAACCCTCCCTCCGCCTCTCCACACGTACCTCTGCCCTCCTCTCTCTCAGTAACCCTCCCTCCGCCTCTCCACACGTACCTCTGCCCTCCTCTCTCTCAGTAACCCTCCCTCCGCCTCTCCACACGTACCTCTGCCCTCCTCTCTCTCAGTAACCCTCCATCCACCTCTCCACACGTACCTCTGCCGCCTCTATCTGCTGCTTGATGAGTGAGGGGTCCACCCCGGGGTCTTCCAGCTCCCTGACAATGTCCTGCGAGTCACGGAGCGTGCTCAGCAGCGCTGCCATGTCGGCCCAGAACTTCCCAGCCAGGTCCAAGACGTCCGTCAGCTTCCCCTCCCGCTCCTCAGCCCTCTGCCGGATCTCATCCCACAGGGAGCGCAGACGCAGGAGACGGGAATGCACGGCTGGGAGGGGGAAAGAGGGAGATGGGAGAGTTAGGAACGAATCTGGAAGTGTGGTGTTATTTGTCCATGCTTGAAAGGACAGAGGTGACACTATTTGCTATTAGCTATGTAACAATGGATGGAGGAATTTTGATGTAATAACAAGTTATTATTAATTAGTATTATTATTAAGCCCTGAACCTAACCATAACAAAAAGCAAATGTACTTGCTTATACTTTCTGATGTTATTGCTGTTTTTGTCCCTTCTAGCATGGCCATCCAGTGACTACATCAACAGTGGAGTCTTTTACAGAGCCAGTCATTAGGCTACACTCCCACTACCACTGCACAGAGCAGTCATTCATAGTTATGAAGTGATGTACTGAGATATTTTGGTGGGGGATGGCGGTGTCGACCATGTGCGCTGGGAGTCGTCAAAAGTTCGTAACTGTTTGTGAATCTCCGCCTTTGTGTTTCTGGGGTTCTGTGTTTAAAATAAACTTTGTTGAATAAAAAAATGAGACGAATCAGGTTTGGCAGTGGGATAATTGTAGTACAGTGAGAGTGTGTGCAGGTATTGTTTTCGCCCCTCTCCCTATACTGAGGTCCTGCGTATGAGTCACTGTCTTCACCTAGGGGTGGTTATGTGTGTGTGTCCATTTGTGATGTATGTGATGGGTGTATGTCCTTGTGTGACACAAGTACAATACCGGTCAAAAGTTTTAGAACACCTACTCATTCAAGGGTTTTTGTTATTTTGACTATTTTCTACATTGTAGAATAATAGTGAAGACATCGAAACTATGAAATAACAATTATGGAATCAGGTAGTAAACAAAAAAGTGTTAAACAAATCAAAATATATTTTAAGTAGCCACCCTTTGCCTTGACAGCATTGAACACTCTTGGCATTCTCTCAACCAGCTTCATGATGTAGTCACCTGGAATGCATTTCAATTAACAGGTGTGCCTTGTTAAAAGTTAATTTGTGGAATTTCTTTCCTTCTTAATGCATTTGAGCCAATCAGTTGTGTTGTGACAAGGTAGGGGTGGTATACAGAAGATAGCCCTATTTGGTAAAAGACCAAGCCCATATTATGGCAAGAACAGCTCAAATAAGAAAAATAAATGACAGTCCATCATTATGTTAAGACATGAAGGTCAGTCAATATGGAAAATGTCAAGAACTTTGAACGTTTCTTCAAGTGCAGTCGCAAAAACCATCAAGCGCTATGATGAAACTTGGCTCTCAGGAATGGAAGACGCAGAGTTACCTCTGCTGCAGAGGATAAGTTCATTAGAGTTACCAGCCTCAGAAATTGCAGACCAAATAAATGCTTTACAGTGTTCAAGTAACAGACACATCTCAACAACTGATCAGAGGAGACTGTGTGAAACAGGCCTTCATTGTTGAATTTCTGCAAAGAAACCACTCCTAAAGGACCCCAATAAGAGACTTGCTTGGGCCAAGAAACTCGAGCAATGGACATTAGACCGGTGGAAATATGTCCTTTGGACTGGAGTGCAAATTGGAGATTTTTGGTTCCAACTGCAGTGTCTTTGTGAGACGCGGTGTGGGTGAACGGATGATCTCTACATGTGTATTTCCCACCGTAAAGCATGGAGGAGGAGGTGTTATGGTGTGGGGGTGCTTTGCTGGTGACACTGTCTATGATTTATTTAGAATTCAAGGCACACTTAACCAGCATGGCTACCACAGCATTCTGCAGTGATACGCCATCCCATCTGGTTTGGTCTTAGTGGGACTATCATTTGTTTTTCAACAGGACAATGCCCCAACACACCTCCAGGCTGTGTAAAGGCTATTTGACCAAGAAGGAGAGTGATGGAGTGCTGCATCAGATGACCTGTCCTCTACAATCACCCGACCTGAAACCACTTGAGATAGTTTGGGATGAATTGGACCACAGAGTGAAGGAAAAGCAGCCAACAAGGGCTCAGCATATGTGGGAACTCCTTCAAGACTGTTGGAAAAGCATTCCAGGTGAAGCTGGTTGAGAGAATGCCAAGAGTGTGCAAAGCTGTAATCAAGGCAAAAGGTGGCTATTTGAAGAATCTCAAAAATATTTTGATTTGTTTAACACTTTTTTGGGTTACTACATGATTCCATATGTTTCATAGTTTTGATGTCTTCACTATTATTCAACAATGTAGAAAATAGTAAAATAAAGAAAAACCCTGCAATGAGTAGGTGTGTCCAACCTTTTGACCAGTAGTGTATGTGTGTGCGTTTATAAGTGTGTATATGTAAGTGTACCTCTGTGTGTGTTTCAGGCCCTTACCTTCAGCGGCAGGGTCGTCGTGGGCTGCTCTACTGATGAGCTCCTCGCCGCGGGCACACAGGGCAGAGAAGGAGGGCAGCAGTTTGTCCAGTTCCAGCCCGGTTGCCTTGTGCTCAGCCAGCTGCTCCCGGATCTTATCCGCCTCCGCCGCCACGGGAGAAGGGGAGCGGAGGCGCTGCACAGCCCCTTCCAAGGTCTCCAACAGGGGGTCCATCTTGTCATGGAACTGGGGGGGGTTAAGAAGAGAAGGTGGGTTGTGTGACTAATAGCCGCTTTATGCTCGATCCAGATATGGTGTCCAGAGGCTCTGTTTGGAGCGTGTGACGCAGAGCCTCCGGAGCACCATACGATGATGCCGCGCGCCTCCCAATTTCTGTAACAATGCGGAGGGTTCCGTATAACTCCGCATTGACATGATTGGTTGGTGGGAGGTCCTGTATTAACACAAACTCACTTCCTTGACGACTTCCTTCACAACGGCTCTTCGAAGGGCAATGATGTATGAACGGCCTGTCTTCTACAGAGACCGTATGGCAGTAAATGCTGTACAGCCACTGTAGACGACGGATTGCCCATGCAGAGCCTTTAAGGCTTTCATTCCTATTATTATACATACTTATATGCATCCGGGAGGGGGGAGGGGTGACATTTTGACAGTGCGAAAATGCAGAGATCCTGCCGAAAAAGACCACGTCATTTTGGATACTTGGAGGGTCATGTGATTCAAGATGTGGGTAGTACGATAGATGTATTTACTAGACATGAATAAAGTTGACTTCGTTAGGAATACCGCACACAATTTTCAAATCAGCACAAACTATTACCACAGCCTCACTAAGTGGTCGGTGATAAAGGTGACATGGAGGTTTTTTGGTAAATAACTGCATTTGAGCAATGTCAAAATGGGTAACACGGACTGGAACAGAGAAGAAGCCTAAAGCTACTAAAAAAGGACAGGAATTGCCAATTTACAAAAATATCAAAACACACTAACTGAGAAAGAGGAGAGACATTGGACAAAGTATACTTGGGAGTTATAGCGGGTTGTCTCAGCCTAGACACAAGGTTGACGCAGGAAGGGATTCTAATAACTAAGTATTAAGTCACGTTGTGGTCGGTTGGGATCAGTAATACAGTACAGGTCCAGTCAATGGTCTTACCTCTACCAGCTGGGTGATTGCAGTGAGCAGTGACGAAGGATGGATGAAATTGTGGGTCAACACACACAGCACATCCACAATGGGTGAGAGGCGGGATGGAGGGATGGATGGAGCAAACCAGGGAGGGAGGAGGGATGGTTGGGGGAGTGCAGGGAGAGAGGGAAATGTCAGGCACAAAGGAGGGGTTGGAGAGGTATGGAGGTCGGTCGTTTAGGAGGAATGAAAAGAGAGAGAGAGAGAGAGGGATGCATAGAGAGAAGGAGTGGGTGATATGGTCCATTAGGGATGGGGAGGTGGAGAAACAACACATTGTGTTAGATCAGTGACATGCACACACTCTGGCCAAGCAATATCAACAGCTGCAACAATCAGCTTAGCACTCCGTGATAATCAACAGTGGCTCATGACTTATGAAATGACGTGTTATGAGAGAGCATTTGACAAGAGAACTATTGACATAAAATGTGAATGTTTCTTACGGAAATATTTACTTACTACAAGTGTAGCAAAGAAGCTGTGTAGCTTTAGCAAATAGAAACCCCTACTACCACTACTATCATATTATGACCAAGACCTTTGAAGATCACGACATTGTCTAGTTCTCTTCCATTCTGATGGAAATGAGCAAAAAGAGAAAGAAAAGTTCCAAGCAAGGAGACCAATGCACCATCATACTACAGCTTGAGCACTGGTCACAGAAATCCCACGACAATTCCGCCAATGCCTAACACATTTACACTGCTCTTCCACTACAGAGTGGTGTGGTAACGTTACATGGACCTCGTCCTGCCATTAGCAGCTAGACGGCACGTATATGGACACAACAAGGCTTACGGCATCCATATAAGGACGTCGTCAGATTTCCTCATATGGCTGCCGGAAGCTTGGTTGCATTGGGGCAGCAATCGGCAGACAAGCTTCAACAACTGACACACTTCCGAGCTACAAACCGATTTCAAATTCCCTTTTACGAAACCATACCTGCGCAGACTGAGACATAGCCTCGTCCAGGGTGGCGGCGTGACCCTTGACCTCCTCCTTGATGGCCGCGTAGCGTTTCTCGGCGTCGCTGTAGCGCTGCCTCACCGTGGCCCCCTCCTGGTGACTCAGAACGGCCAGCTGGGGGCCGATCTTCAGCAGCTTGTCGATGTGGGGTTTGTGCTCCGCTATGGACTCCCTCAAGAGCTGGAAGAAAGATGGAGAGAGACAGAGAGTGGAAAATAAGTAGAGGAAGATGGATAGTGTGATTGAGAGAGTGGTACAGTTGGAGTACCACAGAGAAAGAGGGAGAAATTAAAAAGGAAAAAAAGAAAGTAGAAGCGTTAGGAACTCATTCGACATGATACATCTTGTCACAAGGACATTTGTTAAAATACAGTAATTAGAGCCTCCTCCTCACCCTCATCTGCTCCTGTTGTAGTCGCAGGGCCTCGGTGTCGATGGCGGGTGGGGGCAGCTGGGCTATAAGGGTCTCGGTCTCCCCCAGCCAAGGCTCCAGCTCCTCCTGGGTCTCCCAGAAGCGGGCCACCAGGACCTGGGCCTGCTCCAGGGCTGAGAAACGCTCCTGGTGCCGCTGGCTCACCACTTCGTAGCGGGCAGATAGCGAGTCAGTCTTCACCTGAGGAGAGCGAGGGGAAGAAAAGGGGTTAGAATTGTTCACATTTGGTAACTAGACAAAAACCACTGGAATAGTTCACATTTTGTGTACTAATGTTGTAGGCTTTTACTTCAAGCACAAAACTCAATATTTCCCTCCTTGTTTATAATATTTAATATTATAATATGAATAATACATACATAAATCATGTCATTTGATTTTCCTGTGAATTAACTTTTCTTAAATTAGTTATTGCGTACAGTATGTTACAAAAGTCGTCTTGGTCTGTTTGGAAGCCTTTCACCCTTCTCTCTGACTTCTTGCATTTCTCTACCCTCTTTCGCGCTCCCTAAACCCTCTCCTTTGTCCCTCTCTCCTCACCATCAGAGCGTCTCTCTGCTGGTCGCTGCACGTCTCCAGGATGTCGTCCCTGGTGTGGAGTAGCTGGTCCACGGTGTCTTTGTGTCGGATGATGTCGATATTGAAGGCCCTCTGGACCTGTAGCTGGGCCACGGTGACGTCAGGCTCCAGACTCAGAGGACCCAGGGAGGATAGCTTCCTCTCCGTCTCCCCAGCCCAGGTCAGCTCCGCGTCCACCGCCTCCTCATACTGAGGCACAGAGAGATGCACAGTTAGCGAGGCACACTCAGGCTCCCCATACTGATAGAGTGAGACGTTACTAGCATTTACAGCAGCGTTAGCTGGTTGGCATTACACACAGCCACCTAAACGCTGAGAGAAAACCAGAGGGAAATGCCACAACATTCGCATCATCCTCTTGTTGACAACGACAGCAGAAACCTCATGGATTACTTCGGCAGACAAAGATCGACCCAGAGAATGAAGCCATTCAACTATTCAAATCCTGAACTTATACAATTTGGCCCACCTTTGACTATCAACACCATCATCCACTGTAAATGTATACGATCACTGAACGGAGTACTAACTGTGTCCGCGACCAATAAACGTTGATTTCATTTAGTCACATTGCAGTACCTGTTGTGACCTCTGGACGGCAGCCTGTACCAGCTGTACCCGCTGGGTGATGGTCTCGTCCGCCGTCCGGTAGCGCTGGTTGGCGTCAGCCACCAGGCGGTCTAGGCCCTCGCGGGCACGCCAGGGCACCAGGTCTAAGAGGGCACTGCCCATCTCGTTGACCGTGTCCAAAACCAGACGCTTCTCCGCCGACACACACTTCAGCTCCTGGGAGAGAAACACACGCACACAGATTGAGTATCTCAAACTAAAGATATAAGTCCTACTTATGCTACAGTGTTAAAAACTAATAACCGCAAGAGAGGAAAAAGCAAGTTATTCTTCAAGAATCATTGGGTCAATCATTAATTAAAATGACCAGTGAACATCTGGAAATATTGCAGACTGTAAATATATTTACACAATATACGGTATATTCACAGCATATATGTATAATATACGGTTAAGAAAACATCCCCTGGGGGTTTCCCGATTGGCGCAGCGGTCTAAGGCACTGCAGTGTTGCGGAGTCACTACAGCCGTGGGTTCGATCCCAGGCTGTGTCATAACTGGCTGTGACCGGGAGTCCCATAGGGCGGCGCACAATTGGCCCAGCGTCGTCTGGGTTAGGGAAGGGTTTGACTGGGGGTGTTTTACTTGGCTCAACGGTCTCTAGCGACTCCTTGTGGCGGGCCAGGCGCCTGCAGGCTGACTTCGGTCGTCAGTTTAAAAGGTGTTTCCTCCGACACATTGGTGCGGCTGGCTTCCGGGTTAAGCAGGCGGGTGTTAAGAAGCGCAGCTTGGCGGGTCATATTTCAGAAGACGCATGACTCAACCTTCGCCTCTCCCGAGCACGTTGAGGAGTTGCAGCGATGAGGCAAGATCGTAATCACGAAATTACATAAAAAAATAAATAAATAAAAACCCTACCTTCTGTCTGTCCTGATAGGCTGGCGTTGCATCCAGCTCCATTACGTTGAGCTCCGCTTCCACCTTGTCTAACCATTGGTTGAGGTCGTCGTGGGCGCTGGCGAATCGTATGCTCAGCTGCAGGGCCTGCTCCAGGATGCGGAGGGCTTTGCTACTCCCGCCCGTCATCTCAGCGTAGCGAGACTTGATACCGTCCAGCTTCTCCTGGATCAGGAGAACTTCCTCACCTGCAGAGGTTAACAACAGACACAGAGTCAGTGGAATACAGGATCTGTGGTTATTATATTCCTTTATAAATGACAGGTCCAGGAACAGTTCTGGCTGTTTCCAGAGTTAGAGGTTGTACTTTACCGGTGGTTTGCTTGAGCAGGGCTTGTCCGTTCTTGATGGCCTGGTCAACCTGCTTCTTCCTGCTCACTATCTCTTCATTCAGAGACTGATGGGGGAAGGTGGAGAGAAAGAGAATCAACACCTTATAGAGCAGTGGTGTCAAACTCACTTCATGGAGGGCCTAATGTCTGCAGGTTGTTGGTTTTCCCATTTTAATTAAGCCCTAGACAACCAGGCGTGGGGAGTTCCTTACTAATTAGTGGCCTTAATTCATCAATCAAGTACAAGGGAGGAGCGAAAACCCCGCAGACACTCTGCCCTCCGTGGAACGAGTTTGACATCGGTAGAACGTAATAAGAGTCATTCCTTTTGCTACTCAATGTCTAGACATTGCTAGCCAATACAATACTCCCTGGGGTAGTGCGGTAGTATCCTACCACTGTGTGTTAATGAATAACTACTCCCTGTCCAAACCATAGTATCGTACCAGTGTGTGCTTGTGGTGCTGGGTGAGGACCCCTGGCTGGTAGCTTTGCACAGACACCTGTCCCAGCCGCTGGCCCACCTCAGCCAGCCAGTTGAGCACCTCCACCTCATCCTCCCCAAACAGCTGCGCATTGGCCAGGGCCTGGTCCAGCATGACGGCCCTGCGTTGGCACCAATCACTGAGCTCCGAGTGGCCTAGCCGCACCGCCCCAACGCGCTCCCTCAGCCAATCGCGGTCGGCCGCGCAGCTGAGGGGCGCCAGGGATTGGCCGAGGGCCTCGAGGCGGTCGACCTCGGATCCTCTAGAGGAGATGGACTCTTGGACGGCCTGGGGTGGTGTGTGCGGAGAGGGGGAGGAGTGAAGGAGACCAGAAGAAAAACATAGGGAACAAATAAAGGATAAAATGAGGATGCAGATGAGAAATCATAAGGAACGAATGAAAGCTAAATATGTACGACAAGAACAACATAAAATCATAAACAACAAAAAGGTTCAATGAAATATAATATATTTGATATCAAATCATATCAAAATGTTGAGGGGAAAATGGTTGAGCCTGGGCTTCCCTTTCTTTCTCTCAATGGAAAGTAACCAGTCGTGTATTCCTGTACCATCCTCTAGTCTCCCTAGTTTCATTCCAGAGACTTAAACCCTCATTTCTGTCCTCATTCACTTCTTTTCGTCAAAGGAAACCAAAAACGCAACCCGTGCTTCGAGGGGGACACGTTACCTTGTGACACCGTCATCCACGCTACCGTCATGCACGTTACCTTGTGTTTTGTAATCTGCTGGGTGATCTTGGAAGTCTGGGTTCCCATGGGCTCGGCGGTGCTCAGGCGTCGCTCGGTGGCACTCAGCCACTCTCCAAGAGGCTCCACCGCCTCGTGGAACTGAAGTGCCAGCGCCTGCAGCTCCTCCAACTGGCACTGCCTGCAGAGGCGGGAGGCGGAGGGAGAGGTGGGGTGAGCATTTGGGGCGCCTTTGTTTATCGACGTCTCACCGGGGATCCAAATAAGCATTCAGATACGACGGTCAGGAATGTGTGGGTTGTGTACTGCAGTACTGGTAATGCATTCTGTAGGTAGCCTAGTGTGTGTACTATGCATGCATGTTCACTACGCATGGGTAAGAGTGTTTTTGTGGTGTTGAGATGTAGTCGCTGACTGTGGTGCATGTACGTGATGAATGTGTCCATGCAATAATGTACGTTACCTTGCCCTGGCTTTCTCCAGCAGCTCGCCCCATCTCTCCCCCAGACTCTCCAGCTGCTTCTGGATCTTGTCTCTGTCCTGTGTCTCGGCCGTGGCTGCGATCCTCTCCCCCTCTCCCTGGATCATCTGAACAGTGGCTCTGCGGTCGTCCAGCAGTCTTTGTAACAGCTGGAAGATGAAAGACATAGACGGTCCGTTCAACACCACAAATAATACCAACTCTCATAATGTTTGTCCTGCATGTATATTAGGGTCAGGGGTATATTCAAGACCAGAAGAGTCGCTGCTTCTAGGATTTCGGTGTCAAGCAGTTGGTAAGATAAGCTAGAACATACTTCACATTCAACACCGCAATGTTTTGCAGTGTTCCTCAACAATACCGTGTCTCAAATATCAGGCCACCACTGTTGTGACGACGTCCACGGTGAGTAGTAGCTCAATTTGGCAGTACTTCCCTGTCTGAAACCCTTCATAACAGTTCAGTGGCATTGACCGAGCCATCCGGTGAAACGGCACTCATCTCCAGTTTCCTCTCCACTGAGCCTCAGTGAGGCTCGGCACGTTCAGCGGCGGACGTAAACACGTATGACTGAGTGGAGGAGCTGAACCGGCCGCAGCTCCTCGACACACAAACACGGGAAGTGTTCCAGATAAAGAGGGAGGGCAGACAGTGTTTTTTTCAGCCTCTCGGATTCTCGGGGGAAAAAACCATTGTAATCCGACATCTGTGTTAACTGGTGTGTTGAACGCCAACCAGACTGGCAGACTCAATTGAGCTTTTCCTCCGCCAAAACACTCAGATAATTAGGTGTGTGAGTGCGTTTCCCTTTCACGTGTTATGTGTCCCTTGGTGAAAATAAGGACTAATTAACAGTAATAGCCCATTCTATTATTATCTATGAATAAATAAAGTTTGTTTAGCTTAATTAAGCTTGTTTTCATGCAAATCTAGGTTCCACGTGTCTCTAATGGCCAGTAAATTCTTAGTCATAATGACAGAGTATCTGATATAGGGAAAAGAGCTGGTATTAAAATAAAATATATGTTCCTCACTACAACTCTCTCCATCTAGATACTCATCCCTTTCTCCACTCATCCCTTTCCCTTTCTCCACTCATCTCTTCCTCGCTCACCTTCTGTTCCTGGATCTGGGCCTTGACCACTCTGTACTCGGCTGACGGGGGCTTCTGATTGGCTACCAGTTCCTCCGTGTCACTCAGCCAGCTCAGAAGAGGCTCCAGGGCATCCTGGAACTTCCCACAATGCAACAGAGCTTCCTGCAACTGGGCGATGCGCTCTGCAATCTGGTCAAGGAACAATGCAGTGAGTGAGGGGGGGACAATGGCTGTATTGACATGGACGGGTATACACAGACAGACATAAACCTGATTCCTCACAAACCCATCATTCCATTCGCGCACATCAAACAAACGTAACGCATAAATATGCATACTCAGTCAGACACAAACGCATGCACGCACACACAAACCATAGCACTAACATCAGCACAGACAGACAGACCGATGGATAGATGGTCCGACGGACAGACTGACCCTCTTGTTGAGGGAGTTCCATCTGAGGTTGGTGGTCTCTAGGTCGTGCTCCAGAGCCTGGGTGTCTGTGTGTTTGGCTGCACTCTGGATCAGGCCCTGGCCCACCGCGTTCACACGCTGCAGCTTGGGTTGAATGCTGTCCACCTGCTCCCTCTCCACCACCTGAGAATGAGAGGGAGAAGAGGGAGGGAGGAGGAGAAAGAGGGAGGGAGGAGAAAGGGATTATAAAGGATTAGAGCGCTGGAAAGTAAGGGTGGCTGGAAAAGAGGGAGTTGCACACCCTTCCCCTGTTTGGCCACTTTACTCAAACAGACCACCATCTAGGGCTAGAGACACAGCATGATGGCAATGGGCGTCCAACTCGAAAGAAAACCAGCTCAAAGTCCTGAAATCCAATACGGGGCTTAAATGCAAAATGGCTGCTTTCCCATAGAGCTGTATAGAGATTACAGGGATCTGAAATTAGCCATAATGGATCCCAATGGTAGAGATGCCAAACACACACTACAGCCCAGAACTGGCAAACACACACTACAGCCCAGAACTGGCAAACACACACTACAGCCCAGAACTGGCAAACACACACTACAGCCCAGAACTGGCAAACACACACTACAGCCCAGAACTGGCAAACACACACTACAGCCCAGAACTGGCAAACACACACTACAGCCCAAAACTGGCAAACACACACTACAGCCCAAAACTGGCAAACACACACTACAGCCCAGAACTGGCAAACACACACTACAGCCCAGAACTGGCAAACACACACTACAGCCCAGAACTGGCAAACACACACTACAGCCCAGAACTGGCAAACACACACTACAGCCCAGACCTGGCAAACACACACTACAGCCCAGACCTGGCAAACACACACTACAGCCCAAAACTGGCAAACACACACTACAGCCCAGAACTGGCAAACACACACTACAGCCCAGAACTGGCAAACACACACTACAGCCCAGAACTGGCAAACACACACTACAGCCCAGAACTGGCAAACACACACTACAGCCCAGAACTGGCAAACACACACTACAGCCCAGAACTGGCAAACACACACATAGACCAGACCTTGCAAACACACACATAGACCAGAACTGGCAAACACACACATAGACCAGAACTGGCAAACACACACATAGACCAGAACTGGCAAACACACACATAGACCAGAACTGGCAAACACACACATAGACCAGACCTGGCAAACACACACATAGACCAGAACTGGCAAACACACACATAGACCAGAACTGGCCTAGGGGCTGGGACAAAAGAGTTGCTCTGAGAACAGTGGGAGGAATGACTGGAAGAGAAACAGAAGGACTACTAGACATTGAGCCGACGACGCGGACCCCAGACGCTCACGAAAACGGTGTGCTCTCGTTCTCTGTGGCCGACGTCAGTAAGTCATTTATTCGTGTTAACCCTTGTAAGGCTGCCGGCCCAGACGGCATCCCAAGCCGCGTCCTCAGATGTGCAGACCAGCTGGCTGGAGTGTTTCTGGATATATTCAATCTCTCCATATCCCAGTCTGTTGTCCCCACTTGCTTCAACATGTCCACCATTGTTCCTGTACCCAAGAAAGTGAAGGTAACTGAACTAAATGACTATCGCCCCGTAGCACTCACTTCTGTCATCATGAAGTGCTTTGAGGAGCTAGTTAAGGACTCCACCTTACCCGACACCCTAGACCCACTCAAATTCACATATCGCCCCAACAGATCCACGGACGATGCAATCGCCATTGCACTGCACACTGCCTTATCCCACCTGGACAAGAGGAATACCCTATGTAGAAATGCTGTTCATCGATTACAGCTCAGCCCTCAACACCCTAGTGCCCTGCAAGCTCACCCCTAAGCTCAAGGCCCTGGGTCTGAACCCCTCCCTGTGCAACTGGGTCCTGGACTTCCTAATGGGCCGACCCAAAGTGTTGAAGGTATGCAACAACACCTCCGCCATGCTGATCCTCAACACGGGGTCCCCACAGGGGTGCGTGCTCAGCCACCTCCTGTACTCCCCATTCACCTATGACGGCAAGGCCACGCAAGTCTCCAACTCAATCATCAAGTTTGCTGACGAGAACAGCGGTAGGCCTGATTACCAACGACGAGCCCTGGAGGAGTGGTGCAAGGAATATAACCTCTCCCTCAACTTCAACAAAAAGGAGCCTGTCATGGACTACAAGAGAAAGCAGAGAGCACGTCCCCATCCACACCGACGGGGAGATGGTCAAAAGCGTCAATTCCTTGGCTTGCACATCACTGACAACCTGAAACGGTCCCTTCACACAGACAGCGTGGTGAGGAGTTTGAAGAAATGTGTCTTGGCCCCCTAAGACCGTCGCAAACTTCTACAGATTCACCATTGAGCGCATCCTGTGGGCCTGTATAAGGACCTGATACGGCAACTTCACCGCCTGCAACCTTAATCGACGTCATCGGCGCCCGGGGAGCAGTTGCTGCCTTGCTCAAGGGCAGAATGGCAGATTTTTCCACCTTGCCGGTTCTGGGATTTGAACCAGCAACCTTTTGGTTATTGGCCCAACGCTCTTAACCGCTACCTGCCGCCACTTATATGTATATATATATATATTTATATTCCTGTCTCTGACATTGCTCGTTCTGATATATATATTTTATTTATGGGTTATGATGTGTATTGTTTTTGTATTTTATTGATAGGTATTACTGCACTGTTGGATCTAGAAACAAAAAGCACTTTGCTGCACTTTCGATAACATCTGCAAATCTGTGTATGCGACCAATAAACTTTGATTTGGATTCAATTCAAATGAGAGAAATACTAAGACAAAGGAAGTGCTTTGAACTATTGTTTGCCTTACAATGACAATGTAAGTACAAAACTGTTGGGTTGCGTTTGTGAGAAGGAACGATGGGGAGGAGGACTTCTATGAGTAAGAGTTTTGTACTCTTTTGAGCCTCATCTAAGGTCAGTGTTTTTCTACACCGTATAATCACCTAGAAGCGGTTGTGTGGAAGCCCGTCTTTGATCTTGTTCTATAATGAACGGTTTTAGTGGATTCTGCTCATCTGGAGTAAATATTGTGTGAAAGTGCTGCTTTTCCACGCCAGGAGATGACGTGTAGGAGTTTGAAAGAGAACAGGGATGCTAAAATAGAACAAGATGTGTCTTGGTTTGTGTGTGTCACAGCTGTGTTGCGGTGATGGGCCTCCTCCCTGTTTCCAACAGGAAGTCTGACTGCCTCGACAACAATGAGCCTCAGCCATGACCCACTCTACCCTATCCATATCCCGGACAGTGTGTGTATTCTGTGTATTTGACTGAATGAACTTGTGTGTGTGTGTGTGTGTGTGTGTGTGTGTGTGTGTGTGTGTGTGTGTGTGTGTGTGTGTGTGTGTGTGTGTGTGTACACACGATGATGCACGTGTCCACACTCCTATTCTCATCCTTCTCTCCCATTCTCTCCCTCTCGCTAGCCAGCTCAAAGCGGTCAACTCCACTAAACCAGAGCTCGGAAAATATCTTGGATGTTTCTCATTCCTCCCCACCTCTTGAACCATGGCAGTGGATCAACAGTCACACAAACACACTCCTCCACTCTCTCTCCACCCTCCTTCACATTTCCCTTACTTTCGTCACTCACTCCTAACCTCTCACTTTCCCCTCCATCCCCCTCCAACCTCAACATCCCTTTTCTCTTCATTCGCTCCCCTCGTCTCCCTCTTGACCAAAACCTCAACCAGACATGGGCTTTCTCACTTTAACCGCAATTCAGTTTACATGGATTTATTTTCATTGTATTTTTTACGTTTCTGGCTCAAGCCAGTTCCACTTCCTGGCTCAAAAGGAGAAAACTGTATAAAACTCAGACTTTCTACTATTTGTGTGACATCTCAATCAGTCTTGAATACAACGGGTGGGTCTAACCCTGAATGTTGATTGGTTAAAAGCACATTCCAGCTGGTGTCTATTCCACAAGTTACCACCGGCTAAACCAAGGACGCTGAAATGCCCATTTACTCTGTTCCATCTCACTGAGCAATCCACTGTCTCATCAGCCCTGCTAGGAAATGTATAACAAGAATCTCCACTATAAAAAGCATTATCTAGACATTATCTTCCATTTTTTTAAGACTTTTTACATTTTGTTTCAATAATGAATTGAGATTTCCACCGTTCCATATAAAGCGAATGTGTCCGAAGGAGCCAGACAGCAAATTGAGCTGGTTGTCATAGCAACATACAAAACTTGTTTTCAGTTGACTGACTAAATCGATACTTTGTTGCGAAGACTAAAATGTATGAGTGGAATTTTTGTTATATTTTCAGCGGCATGACTACGGATGAACGGAAAAAAGAGATCGCAATAATACCCAGGCATGCAGATTTGGAGGATACTGCATTGAATGACGGCAGGTAGCCTAGTGGTTTGAGCTTTGGGCCAGTAACCGAAAGGTTGCTGGATCGAATCGCCGAGCTGACAAAGTAAAAATCTGTCCTTCTGCCCCTGAACAAGGCAGTTAACCCACTGTTCCCCGGTAGGCCGTCATTGTAAATAAGAATTTGTTCTTAACTGACTTGCCTAGTTAAATAAAGGTTCAATTAAAAAATAAATATGTAGAGAAAAGCTGTAACGGAAAAAAAAGTTACGAATACTGGGATGTGCGTTGCTTTGAGGGCTGGCTAGCAGAGAATAAAAAAAAGTTGTTGACTTCAAAAATGTCACTAAGGAAGAGTTTAACATCCTTCTCCAACAGTTTTATGGAAATGTACTCCGGAGTGGGCTCAACCGGTTCCTAAATGACCCACCCATCGGTCGCAGCTGATGAAGGGCACTGAATTTACCACCTCCAATCAGCTAAGAAGGCAAGGAAAGAATATCAAACAGCCACCCTCCCATCACCGATAAGGACAAGGCCCAGCTCCAAAACTCCCAGGCTCTGAATCCCGGTACACCAAGGGGTCTGGTCCAGAAAGTGTGGTTCGACCTCCAGCCCAACTCATTCCTCGTAAAAACAGACGACAACGGTCTAAGGTATGTTGTTCAAAGCCTGTTTGTGTCATTTCTAAGTTGCATTCGTAATTAGGCTACTGGAAAACAATATTATAATAACGCATTCTCTCTCTCTCAGATACGCCACTCTCGCATATAACGAGGCCACAAAGAATCATCTGGACCCAAGGGAGAGGGGCAGGGAGTCCAAGAGGGGATTCATGTTCGAGCAGCCAGGGAACCCACTATGCCCGGTGGCATCACTGGAGAAATATCTATCGAAATGCCCTTAAATTTTATCTCCCAAGGAAAATTTTATCTCCCAAGGAATGGAGAGTGTATCGGGGACTCGATCTGGTAAAAGTCAGAGCCGATGGCCGTGAACTATCTGGCAGAACTTCTACCCAAGATCTGCTGGGCAGCGGGAACAACTACATACACAAAATCACAGCATCAGGACCACGACAGTCCAGAAACTGGCCAATGCTGGTTTAGAAGCGAGGGAGCTACTGGCGTCTGCCACTGACAGAAAACGCTGGAGCAACATCCTGGCCGAAAAACAAAGAGAACACTGCAGCACCATCAACACCCAAAAGGCTGAAGCAAGGCAGCGGCAGTAGTAGCACAGACCCCGACAGATATTTAAACCAACGCACCATCATCCAGGGGAATGTACAGATATATGTGACATACAATAAGTAGCTATAGCCATGTCAGCTGTGGTGGATAGGAAATAGAATGCATGGTTTCATTTATTAAAATCCGCTCAAATGAATGTCGTGGACTGTCTTTTGCCTGAACAGTGTCCTGACAAGACAGCACATTTTCTCTGCCAGGCAAAGTCGCGCATCATTAGCTAACTAGAAAACAGCTTAAACAAATGCAAATGCAGCTACTTTGCTGTTATTCTGACTGCACTTTTTGACGTGACTGTAAATTAGCCGGAGTTGGCAAGCAAGGGATAAGAACTTTGCCGGTCAGTATGGCAATGGAACATTTAGAACGAACGACTGGCTCGCGTCTATAGATACAAAAACAAAAAGACTGAACGACTGGGTCAGGTCTTCAGCAACCCTAGATTTGGATGATATATTGGCACGGTTTGCCGGCCTTTCGACTTAGTCTCGGGCCTAACAACACCCGTGCCAATATGTCCTCCAAACACCGGCATCTCTGGAATTATCACTTAATTATCTCGCTCTCCAAACACCAAAAACCACAAGAACTCACTAAACACCGATGTGTTAAAACAGTGTGTGTCAGCGTGTGTCCGAGCGCGTGCGTGTGTGTACACGTGTTTGTGTGTGCGCTGCATGCACACGTGGGCGCGCTCGAAGTCGGTGTGTGAAGTCCACGTGTGCGTCTCCATGCGTGTGTCCATGGAGATAATCAGCTAACGCAGTTCAGCAGAGAGGCAGCCAGCAGCAGTCTTCATGGCTGGCGTCCAGAGCATGACTCAGGAACCACCTTAAATCATGACTCAGGAACCACCTTAAATCATGACAAAGGAACAAGCACCAGCTAACATAAACAACCACTGTCTGATTCAACTCCATTTCACCTCCAGACTGGAACTAACGTCACGGCCAATATTGCATGCAGACACACCCCACACTATAGTCCTTCATAGCATGCTGAAGTTGAAGTATGAACCGTAGTGCCAACTAGATTAACGACACGAGTTGGTTTCCCACCGAACACCGCAAAAGACCAAGCCACATACATTCATTCACAAACCTTATCCCCAAAAGGGACAGTTACAGGGACTGTGAAGAAACACAGCCGTTTTACACATCTTGTATTGCAATTTGCACTATATTATGTATTCAATCTATATATAGTGTGCATGTACTGACATGCAGGCTGTGTGCAACGTTTTAAATGTGTGTCGTTCAGTCCTTGACTATAATGCTCTGTACCATGTATTGTGTCATGTTTCATGTGGACCCCAGGAAGAGTCGCTGATGCTTTTGCAGCGGCTAATGGGGATCCTAATAAATACCAAATAGGGACAGTGTAAAACACTACTGTTAAAGTCCAACACGTGTATACATTCCCTTACTGTATATAGACAGCTTGTCCACATGCTACTGAGAAAGTCGCAGTGGGCGTATTGACTTACATAAATAGAGTGGGACTAATCTGATCACTCTTCTGAGAGAACTACAGTGACACAATATCACTCCATCCAAACCAAGGACAGAGATAACAGCCCGTTAGGCGGTCACCGACTTCCCTATCTTCCCTCGTTCCCGCTCTTCCTGCCTTCGCGCTGTCCTCTCACTCTCTTCCTGTCTCTCTCCATCCTTAACCCCCCCCCGGTTTCCTTTTTAGTAGAAGGATCTATTTTTTGCCCTGGTCACCATGTTAGAATATTGCAGTAGTTTATGATGGTCAGACCAGGCAGTGCTGAATCAATCGATCATCACAGTGGTAGAGAAACATCCTTGTTGATGATAGATTGCATTTGAAAAGGAACTCAAGCTCATGCTAAATTTCTGCACTCGGGCCATTGTGGCCTTAATCTCGCCGCGCTCTCACTCTCTCCTTCACCCCTTTCCATCGCTCTTCCCTTTCCCTCATTCTCCCCCTCTCTCGCTCCCTCCCCTTCAGGTTTTTCCTCTTTTGCAGGTGCTTCCTGGATGTCTGCTTGTCTTTCAGTGCCATCATTATCATATGAAATATGTCCGTGTTACCGGATCTGAGTTCTCCTACAGTACACTCTTTGCACTCTGTGTCTAAGCATCTCTCCTGTCTGTCAGTCTCTCCTGCCTTTCTGTTCCATCTTCCAATGTAAACACATGTTACTCTTATCTTCCTTCTAAACATGAATGTGTGTCAGTGTGCTCATGTTACATTCAGAAAAGATCAAATACGTTGACCAAACGGAATCACGTGAAATTGAACACCGGACTGTGTGTGTTATTATGTAGGGTTGTCCCCGCCTAAAAATCTTGGTCGACCAAGAGTCGTCTGTTCTTTCGACAAATCGATTGGTAGATATATTTGAACGTGTATTTTTCCATATAGACATATCTTTTGTGTTTTAATCAAATCAACTATATTCACTGAGATGGTCTGATGCTTTAAGCACACTGTTTGATTAAATAATTAAGACACACAAATGACTAGAGGTAGTCTGACCAGCAATTGATTTGATTGTGCCGGGCCTGGCTCAGACATGCTGGGCTTTGTTAAAAAACAATGACAGCGAGTGACTGTGACTAGCACCCGTTGTCTCCCTCTCCTCCCTGCTGCATAGACCACCACAGAACATCAAGTGTTCATCACTCTGTCCATGTTGCTGAAGCTGTAACATAATTACAGCCATTTCTGACTGAAAAGTTCTGTTATCGAAATCTGAAAAACATTCCCTATACTCTCAACCCCTCCTCTCTTGCACGTAACCAATAGGAAGTGACCTATAGCATATCATAATCACATTAATAAATTGGTTATGACAAACTCCGAACACCATAACAGCAAAATGGATGCAGAGGGCATGACAAATAAACTCGAAACGGGGTAATATTTACTGGTTGCTCTTGAGGTAAAGTCAGATGTGAGTAATACATTTGACTAGTTGTAGAAAATACTGGAGATCAATAAAAATAAGGTAAGGAGCAAGCACTGTGTGGATATTAAGTGTGCCAAGCAGGTGCTGTAAAGATTACAATATCATTTCTCTGACCTTATGGAACAATGTAAACACTAAATACATTACAAGCGTACCAGACTGTCAGTTATAACGTTTTTTTTTGTTAAGCCTTCATTACAGCGAAGACTAAAAACAGTCACATTCATTGGTGAATTGGTGTCATGGAATCAGTAGGCTATTAAACAAAAACTCAAACAGTTAACAGAAGCAGGATCTGTCTTATTTCTGTGCATACAGTGCTTTCGGGAAAGTATTCAGACCACGTTCACTTTTTCCACATTTTGTTACATTAAAGCCTTATTCTAAAATTGATTCAATTGTTCCCCCCCCCCATCAATCTACACACAACATCCCATAATAACAAAGCAACATGTTCAGACATTTTTGGAAATGTATAAAAAAAAAAGTATTCAGACCCTTTACTCAGTACTTTGTTGGAGACCATTGGCAGCGATTACAGCCTCGAGTCTTCTTGGGTATGACGCTACAAGCTTGGCACACCTGTATTTGGGGAGTTTCTCCCATTCTTCTCTGCAGATCCTCTCAAGCCCTGTTAGGTTTGATGGGAAGCCTCGCTGCGCGGCTATTTTCAGGTCTCTGTGTCACTCAAGGACATTCAGAGACTTGTCCCGAAGACACTCCTGCGTTGTTTTGGCTGTGTGCTTAGTGTCGTTGTCCTGTTGGAATGTGAACCTTCACCCCAGTCTGAGGTCCTGAGAGCTCTGGAGCAGGTTTTCATCAATGATCTCTCTGTACTTTGCTCCGTTCATCTTTCCCTCGATCCTGACTAGTCTCCCAGTCCCTGCCGCTGAAAAACATCCTCCCAGCATGATGCTGCCACCACCATGCTTCACTGTAGGGATGGTGCCAGGTTTCTTCCAGACGTGACGCTTGGTACTCAGGCCAAAGAGCTTAATCTTGGTTTCATCAGACCAGAAAATCTTGTTTCTCATGGTCCATTAGGTGCCTTTTGGCAAACTCCAAGCAGGCTGTCATGTGCCTTTTACTGAGGAGTGGCTTCCGTCTGGCCACTCTATCATAAAGGCCTGATTGGTGACGTGCTGCAGAGATGGTTGTCCTTCTAAAAGGTTCTCCCATCGGGTTCTTGGTCACCTCCCTGACCAAGGCCCTTCTTCCCCGATTGCTCAGTTTGGCCGAGCGGCCAGCTCTAGGAAGAGTCTTGGAAGTTCCAAACTTCTTCCATTTAAGAATAATGGAGCCCACTGTGTGCTTGGGGACCTTCAATGCTGCAGAAATTTTTTGTCTCGGCGCTCTACGGACAAATCCTTCGACCTCATGGCTTGGTTTTTGCTCTGACATGCACTGTCAACTGTGAGACCTTATATAGACAGGTGTGTGCCTTTCTAAATCATGTCCAATCAATTGAATTTACCACAGGTGGACTCCAATCAAGTTGTAGAAACATCAAGGATGATCAATGGAAACAGGATGCACCCGAGTTCAATTTCGTGTCTCATTGCAAAGGGTCTGAATACTTAAGTAAATAAGGTATTTCTGTTTCTAAAAACCTGTTTTGACTTTTCCATTATGGGGTATTGTATGTAGATTGATTTTAGAATAAGGCTGTAATGTAACAACATGTGGAAAAGGGGAAGAGATCTGATACTTTCTGGATGGTGCATAAAGCCAGGCACATTTAACAGTTAGACTACGTGCTTCTACACCTGCATTGCTTGCTGTTTGGGGTTTTAGGCTGGGTTTCTGTACAGCACTTCAAGATATTAGCTGATGTACGAAGGGCTATATCAAATAAACTTGATTTGATTTATTGATTATAGACCTGTTTCAGTTGGGGTTTCCTCTCTCTTCGCTTTCCTTCGACAATAAGTCAAGGGCTGTTTTCTCCTGTCTTCATTCTGCTGCTGCCTCCGGCGCATTGTTCTCCACACCAATATGCTAGTTAACAATGCTATTACAGTATGCAATATAGCAACATGGTCTAGGGAAAGGAGCTAATTCAACAGCTCACTGATGTATTTCAGAACCACTGAAACGCAGGAGAAAGCGCATTTGTTATAAAATAATATTCATTTTTATTAGTGTTGCACCGTTGTCTTACTTAATATTAACAATATACAATTTCTGTAACACGTCTTAGAGTGATGGACTGTGCCATCCCCACGGCCTCCACAATGGATTAGTCCACTCAGACAGGTGTCTTGTACACCATGATATACATATTTCATTTTTGTTTTGCTACTGCTCGACTAAAGCCTATCGACCAGTCGACTAAATGGGGTCAGCGCTAGTGTTATGTACACTACCGGTCAAAGGTTTTACAACACCTACTCATTCAAGGGTTTTTATTTATTTTGTACTATTTTTCTACATTGTAGAATAATAGTGAAGACATCAAAACTATGAAATAACACATATGGAATCATGTAGTAACCAAAAAAAGTGTAAAAACAAATCAAAATATATTTTATATTTGAGATTCTTCAAATAGCCACCCTTTGCATTGATGACAGCTTTGCACACTCTTCTGATTGGCCCTGCCAGGTTAGCCCTCCTTATCATTTGACCAGGGCCTTATCTTTGAGTACTACCAGGTGTTCAGCCATACAGCTATTTCTTCCCTCACAGAGTGCTCTCTCTTGCACCAAAATGGCCGCCATTTCCATAGAAAAAAAACATGAATTACCAAACCTGCCGCTAAAACAATCTACAGTCGCTTGTATATTTGGTTTCCTGTCCAAAGTGGCCTTTGGCATTGAAGAGGGCGTGACTGGCCATAGCTGAGAGGTCAGCGGCTCAGATAGACCCTGGCACTCCCTTATCTTCTATTTATATTCCCCCCCGACAACTTCGTACAGTGTTTGTGTGTTACTGGCAACAGCAACTCTCCCTCCATAGATCCCTAGTGTTTACTTCTCACTTCCTTATCTCTGGAATAGTGCCATCGGACTGTGGAGAGGAGAGAGAGAGAGAGATAAAAAGGGTAGAGAGAGAAAGAGAGAGAGAAAGAGGGTAAGGGTGAGGGGAGGACGAGAGAGAAAGAGAGAGAAGAGAGGGGGTGAAAGAGTAGAGAGAGGGGGAGGCATGAGGTGAATTTTATGGTTGGGAGATTGCTACCCTGCCAACGGACAGTGATTTTCTTTTCCCCTCAGAAACCTCCTTGTACTACAGTAGACTGTAACTCTAATCCTCTCCAGTCAAATCCAGGCTGACAGGACAGGGCATCTGATTGCATTTAGGAGGGCCAGAGAGACCGTGACTACGCATAAACCACACATACTAAATTACATGATGCCCACAGGCACACACCCATAGTAAATGAGATGAGGACCAGGCCACCAGTGTGTGTAGCTGATGGAGTCAGTCATTTAATAATAAAAACCCTGGAGTCCATCAGGAGTTAATCAGGAGTCCATTAGGCAGGCAGGGACAAGGACACCCCAGACAGACCGACAGTGTGAAGCAGAGAAGGCCCTAGTTTAGGCATGACAGACAGTCAAACACACTGGCCCAGAAATACATACCCACATAAATACACACAGACAAACAGCACAGGGAGAGAACTGGATGGAAGTACAGTATGTGGTGGTGAGGACGTGCAAACACTAACGCAAGACGTACGAGACGGTAAGGCGCAAAGAAATACTGGCCGAATACTGCAGTCATTTACTCCCACGTACAGAACCACACACACACACAAACACAGGGGGAGTCGGAAGAGAATGGAAAAGTACACTGTGAGGATATGCAGATCCGAAAGGCACGGAAGTCACACAGAGACTTTGATCCAGGCAAACAAACTACTAGCACGCTGAAATGTCCGAGAAAGGGTGCAGCCTGTGTGCTTAACTGCCAAATTCAGACTTGAATTGCTCAACGAAACCACATGGTGATGATATATAAATTCCCATTCTCTTAGAAACAGTTTAGAATTATATCTAATAAAGTAATCAAAACCAATGTCTGAAAATGTCAAAAGAAGTCAAAAGTCTCACTGCATACAGCGAATATGAATCCCGGCCCTTCTAACACTGAACTCATACACAAGTTACATTGAAACAGATGGAAGTGCTTACTTCAAAGCCTGTGATCTATGTGCACGTACACAAACATGTGAGGTACGTAAAACACCCCTACTGTAAGTTGGGCCATTTGAAACAGATTAGTCGAGCTGTTATTTAGAGTCAATGCAAACGACACATAGCGGTTTATAAGCCATGCGCTTAAATAGTGCCAACACCGCACTTTACATTAAAAAAAGAAGCACATGATATTCTCTAACGGAATGTTCTGCCTCGAGTACATTTCTCGAACATGCTCCCTCATACACAATCGTATACACACAGACAGCCTGAGGGTACTTTCCATTAAATGGACAGACCCCTCCTTGTGCATCATACTGCAATCATTTACAGTCTAACTACAGCAGTACAACAAGCTATGTGGCCCCAACCCCCTTTTCCACTGCATTTTCCAAGCAGTATCTATAGCAACCTAATGCCTTTGCAATACTGAAATGAATTGAGAGCCACTGTGATCACACTGCCTCCTATAGCCCAATGAGATATTAATACTAAGAACATGCTAAGACCAATCAGAATGAAGACAAGAGGACGGTGCTGAGAAGAGGGGTTTAGACTGAGAACTTGAGACACTGCACCAAGTACATAGACACCACCTTACCCTGAAACGTAGCCGACCAAGCTGAGACTGACCCACTGACTGAACCACTGACCAGCGGCGTCAGTTTCTGTCTGACTGGATCTTGACCATTGATTATTAACCTCAATTAAAGACGGATGGAAAACGGTTATACCTCAACCTGGGTCTCTATGTCGGGGCAGGGTGAGGGCGCTCCTCCCTGCCCTGTGGTCACTGGCCCTGAGGGGGTCTCACAGTCCGACCCTTCAGTCTCTGTTGTGGCAACTGGGGCCCTCTGGTCCTCCAACTGGCCCTCCCTGAAAAGCCCCTGGAGTAACCCAGATTCCAGCTCCTCCCACTCCCTGTTGGTACAAGGGGGGTCCAAGGCCGAGCCGTCAGACTCCCAGTCACTGTCCCCAGTCATGGACCCAAGGACGAAGTCCACTCCCGACTGGGTACCCTCAGAGTACGAGTCTCCATAGTCCAGCTCCTGGGCGTCCTCGCATGCAGAACCTCCGTCGGACCCCTGGGGGAGCCGCTCCGGGGCGGCCAAGTAAACAAAGCTGTCGGAGCAAAGGAAGGCCCCCTCGTCTGGCTCAGGGCAGGGTTTGGGGACAGGGCTGGGAGGTGTTGAGGAGTCCAGCGGGGAGGGGGGGCAGTCCTGAGGGAACGGGGGTGGCACGGAGACCGCCAGGTAAACAAAACTGTCAGTGGCCACAAAAGCGTCAGAGTTTTTGCTGTCCAGGCCTGGCCCTCTTGGCTCATGCTTGACGGGGGACAGTGGTAAGGGTGAAGGGGGGGCAGAGTCTCTTTGTTGGGCAGGGGAGTGTGAACGAGGGAGAGAGTCTGCAAGAGCTTTGGGGGTGCTTGTGGACCTCTGGTCCATGTCTTGCCCAGACATGTTCAGAGAAAAAACTTTATCTGCGGGGACAAAGCAGTTCCAAGTGTCTGATGACGCAAGTGTCATCCCCTCAGTGACAGAGGTTGTCTCCTTAGCAACGTCACTAATCTCTGAAGAGAACAGCTCCTCTTGACAGGAAGTTAGTACATCAACATCCTCTGCAGCACTAACCCTCCTTTCTCCATCTGAGTGGGTCGACCCAGGGGATTGGTCCACACTAGCCTCCTCACTGTCCCAACTAGGCTCAGGTTGCTCACATGCACTCCAGTCTGGCGCCCTCTCCTTCGCCTCCTCCACCTCCTGGTCTTCCCCCTTGGCATAAGGGTTCTGTGGGCTGGGGGATGGAGGAGGTGGGGAGGCCGTGTGGAGGCACAACCCTGTTTCCTCGACCTCTTGAACCGATGACGCCCCGCTGTCCAGTTCCCACTCGCTCTCAGCGGGTGGCTCGTGTTCACAGTCGTTCTGGGTGGTGTCGGACAAAGCAGTTCTGTCTGGCTGGGACATGTGGACCCCGCTTGAGTCGGACTCAGGGAAAAGTCCGCAGACCGAGTCCATCTCAGTAGTCTCGGGACAACGCCGCTCTTCTTCGCCTTCATAATCAATTACACATTGCTCTTCTTCATCAATATGATATTGTTCATCTTCAACGAGAACCTGGTGGAGTTCATAACAGGTCTGTGCTTCCTCCAGGTCAGTGTGTTCAGAGGTCTGTAGTTGGACCTGGTCCATGTGTTCAGGACTAGGTGGTGGGGGAACTGAGAAGGGGTTTTCCAACCGGGGCTCAGCGCAATCAGTCTCTGTCCTTTGATCGATATCCATAGGGGCAGTTTCCACAAAATATATACAGGCATCAGTGGCTTCCTCCTGCTCCTCCTCTTCCTCATCCTCCTCCTCTACACTGGCTAGGGTGTAGGGATCTGTTGCCTCACTAGATTCAGGGTCCACAGAGCTCTCCCCTCCCTCCTCCTCTAAACATTGTCTCTCCAGCTCCAGGAAAAGGTCATCTGAGCCAGCCCCTGAGCTGGGGCAGGGGGAGGCACTGGGGGCCCTAGGCCCACCAAAACCTGTTGGAGGGGTAAGAAGGGGCCAATGTCCAGAAGACTCTGATTGTTGGGGTTCCCAGCCCTCTCCAGAGTCCCCCTCCCAACATTGGTCAATTATCTCCCTATTCTCCAGCTTCAGCATTGCCTCCCACTCCCTCTCCTCTCTCCTAGCCCTCTCCTCCTCTTCTTCAATTTCCCCTTTCTTATCCGCCACTTCTCCCCCCTCTCTTGTCCCTTCTTCCTCCCCTTTTTCTTCTTCCTCCATGTCCACTTCTTCCTCCTCCAGCTCCTGTAAGATCCTGCGTTCATCCTCCTCGAATTTGAGCTCAGAGGCGGTTCGTTGCCGGAGCTCACCATTAGGAGGAGCCCAGCCCAAAAGTCCCACTTCACCCCCCTCCTGGCTGAGGCAGGGGGAGAGTGGCAGCCCTCCATGGGCCAGCCCCTCCTCTTCCTGGAGGAAAGGTGAGGGGGGGTCCAGTAGGTAGAATGACTCCTCGTCCAGGTCACTGTCCTCTCCCAATAAGGGGGGCAGGGGAGGCAGGACGGGGAAGAGGTGGCGCATGCCCCCGTGGGACCTCTTTCCCCCTCTCATGCTGCGGGGCCAGGTGCGTGCTTTGGTCGGGGGGCAGAACACCGGTTTCGGTGGGGCCAACTGGGGTAGGAGAGGGGCTTTGTCCAGGTCTTGTTCTAGGAGAGGAGAGTCCGTCTCTCTTTCAGAGTCAGAAGCCTTGGCCGCTTCAGGGCTCTCCTCAGTAATTATTTTGATACCAGCTTTGGGAGATACAGCCGGGCGCCTATGATGCTTGTCCTTTTTTTTGTCCAGCTGTGCGGTAGCATTGGGACTCTGCTGTGGGGTGCTCCCAGAGCCCTGGTGGTGTTGGGTAGGTAACTGCACCGATGGTTGTTCTTTTGAGGGGGAGGGTAGTGCATGTGTTTGCTTGTGCTGTTTTTGGAGCAGGGGGTGAAGTTGTTTTTGCCTGCTGACAGGGTGCTGTTGGAGGGGGGGAATGGGACTCAGTGTCAACGATGGGGAGGATGAGACAGGAGTGTGAGGACCCCCGGACGACAAAGTGGAAGGCGAGTAAGGAGGTAAGGGGGGTGTGGAGGTGGTTGGAGGAGTTGGTGGCGGAAGTAGAGAAAGTGGAATCCCAGGACCGGACAGACGCTTCTCAGCACTCTCCCCAGGAGAAAACTCAAGCCTCTCTGCAAACTCTGGGTAACTGGGGGGCATAAACGCCTTCCAGGAACGACGATTGGGGTTGTCTTTCTTATCGCTGCCCTGGTGGCGCCTTTTTACTGCGGCTGCCCCACAGGAGGCAGAGGACAAGGGTGTGATGGGTAAACCAGAACCACCGCAACTTCCAGGTGGCGACATGCTCTGCGGATCGCCGGTTAGCTTGAGGGCGTCAAAGATCACCCTTTCGTCCAGTCTTTTAACTCCGGCATCAGCGTGCGCCCTTGACACAAAGACGCTCCCTAAGTCAGCCCCGATGGTGCCGTTGCTGGAGAGGGTGCTGGCCTCTCCGCCGCCGCCAGAGCCCAGGGTGCTACGCGAGGGCTGGCTGAGCTTGGAGGAGCCCTGGTCGATCTGCTCGTTAATGCGCATGGTGTCGTAGATGGACCGCTGGGGGACATAGCAGTCCTCGATGTAGGCCTCATCCTCGTCCCCCTTCCCCAGGCATCGGGGGTTTTGCCTCAGGCAGTCCGGCCGGCTCAGGGGCTTTCCCATTCCTCAGCTGCCCCTGGGGGATATCCCCTGACGGCCTGCAGTGGACCTTTATAGGGGCAGGGTGGCCCCCCTCGGGGACGGGGCCAATAGGTATTCCACAGAAAACAATGGGGAAAATACCTTAATGGGTGGGTTGAAAAAGTGTTCAGTTGCTCAACCGTTCCCGGTCCAATCCACAATCCCAAACATGAATCCGCTTCAATGGCCAAAATGTCAAAAGGTTTGCAATCTACATTACAAGACCATAGGTCCACATGTTACTATGTCACCTCAATAGCAGTGCAGCAGCATATCCCGGCGCTATCTGAAACGCAGAGAAGCATCAGCGAGTGAGTGTCCTGCATGCAGATGCTCCTCTCCTCCGGCAGCATACCAATCAGCACTGCTCGTTTGGAAGGTTATCAGGAAGGAGGCAGGGGCTGTCTCGTAGACGTCCGAAGTCCAGAACGAGGTGAGTGCCGTGGAGATAACAACCCTTTGTTCCTTTTTGTTCCGTTTGACGTTTAACTCCCCCCTCACACACACACACACACACACACACACACACACACACACACACACACACACACACACACACACACACACACACACACACACACACACACACACAGAGTCGTTCAACTCCCTACTCCTGAATCCTTTCCCACTCTTCAACTCCTTCCTTCCCTTCCTGCTCTCCTCGCTCTGCCACAACAGGATAAGCAGCAGAGAAGGGTTGAGCAACTGTCTCAGTGAGAAGCAGCCAAAGAAGTGTGTAAAGTCTCCTTTTAAGGTGAGAAATCCACTACTCCCTGATATAAAGAGATTGTGCGGGGGGGGGGACAAAAGTGCAGTCCCAATGGCTTTGTTGATGTTTTTCTGTCTTGGTTCAGGTTTTGTTGTCAACCCAAAACCATGAGAATGACTTAATAAAAGATCCTTGAGGGAATCAAAACGGCAGCAAAAATCTCACACAAAGTAACCCAGCAGTCACTCATAGCCTGTTTTGGTCCTGTGAGTGTGTCCTTGCAGACAGTCTATATTTTCTCTCTCCCAATCTGATCACAAAGCATGATGTGTGTCTGAAGGCAGTGGCCCGCTCTGTGCCTGGAGTGCTCCTTCATCCCTCTTGCTGACATCATCATTATCCTCATCATCAGCCAAAAAGTACATCCCATCATCCGCCACTCCGCACAAGTCAGTCTTACAATTCAAAAACCGGAACAAAGAGATCCAGACCTTTTTCCTAGCGTAGACTAGACGCCTGTCTATCATCTCCCACCTTCCATCACGCTGCTCATCCACAGCTCCAGGCAAGAAGAGACAGTAAATCCAGAGCGAAGGCTGAATCCGGGAGGGGGTGAGAGGGTTCGTTAGGGAGAGAGGGTAGGTGGGTTAGGGGGGGGGGGGGGGGGTGAGCCCAGTCGTGGGACTGTATCCAGAGGGCAGAGACCCAGACAGTCCGAGACCCAGTCTGAGCGCTGCTTCTGACTCTGCCTTGCAGGCGGTTCTCTCTCCCAGACAATCCCCGGACACTCTCCTTTTCTTCCCTTCTTTCTCTCTCCACTTCTATCTTTTTTAGAGAGCTCCGTTGATGAAACAAAGCGCCACGCAATCCCAGTTCTTCTTCCTGTTTTTTTTTGTTGCAGGCAGGCAGGCTTCCTTGCTTTCTTTCTGTCGCTCAGTCTCTCTGTTCTCAGGCCACTACACAGACTGAAATGGTTTGCAGCTGCTAAAAAAAAAAAAAAAAATCTCCCAATTTCTCCTCTCTCGCTCAGTCACTCCCCCTTCTCTGTCTCTCTCGCTCACTCACTCACTCACTCGTTTGTTTCTTCTCTCTGTCTCGCTCTCTCTTTCAAACTGTTTTTGTTTAAATCCAGCTCCGCTGGTTCTGTTTCCTGCTCTGGTATTAAAACACAGGAAGTGCTCCAATCATGCTGGTTTCCTCTCCCGAAAAAAAACATGTGAGAGGGGTGGGGGAGTGAGCTACAGATAGGGAGAGGAAGGAGGGGTGCGTGGAGCCAAAGAGAGAGAGGGGGGGGGGGGGGGGTTGCTTTTTAAAAATAAATCACGGGATAACGAGAGAAGATTATACCACGCTAAGCACTCGGCAAATTATCTTTCAAAATTAACGGCTAAATAGACTGAGGATAAAATGAAAAGACGAACACAGGTGAGGGGGATTGTTGCTAAGCAGGATGGTACTATTTCGCAGTGTTCACAAGCTCAGGAGGAGTGAAGGAGAGACGCTAGTATTGTGAGACTGCGACATTCATCACTGCTTTGTAATCCAGAACCGAATCTCCTGGGCAAATCACCTCCCCCTCAGAGCACAAAAACGCTGTCCGCAGAGAGGGAAATGATACAGAGAAACAGTGAGCGAGAGAAAGAAAGAAGGAAAGAAAGCGGGAGGGATGGAGGGGAGGGGAGAGTGATTGAGGGAGGGGAACTGCTAGCAAGCCAGGAAAAAAAAAGAAAAAAAAAGAAAGAGAGGCTTATCAATAACGGCTTTTGTATTTTCCAAAATAAACAGTCTATATGCATACAAGGAAGTAGAATCTCCATCTATCCTGATCCCCCTCTCCTTCCTCTTTTTTTACAGGTTTCCAAGCAGCCGGTTGCTATTCTCCAGCGTGACAGTGTAAAACAACATGGAGAAGAGACACAAAAGTCGTCAATATTCACAATCACAGTCTCCACTTCTGCATTCCCGTCCGCCGCTCTAGTGTAACCCAATCCAGCAAGGAGAGGGGTGTGTGTGTGTGGGGGGGGGGGGGGGGGGGGGGGGGGGCTCGGGGGCAAAGGAGGCTAGGTGTTACAGAGAAGGGGGCCTCAGGATGCCACACCAAAAATCTACGCACACAGTCGGGGGAATCCAGCAAGCATGACAGCAACCCCTGGTACCAGACAAAAGTGGAGTATTTTAACCAATGATGTGTATATGGAGTGCTGATGCTATGTATTGGCCATTGAGTCTTTGAAGCCACCGGTCGGCCATATTGGCACTACCCAGTAGGAGCAGTTCTCCATTCCATGAATGTAATTCTACAGTATTTCAATTCAATGTAAGTATATTTTTGTTGTAGTGGGGACAGTAACATTAGTCATCTCAAATTTACTTTATACTTACAAAATATTTTTGGGGAACGGTGGGGAAGTGCCAAGATGGAGGCACAGTGGCTTCAACCCAGCGCCCCCTATCAGTCATCTAGTGTATATATAAATCATTGATTTGAACCATGTTTGTTTTTCTCCTTGTATCCCTGATACAGTGCCTGTTGTGGTTCAGTTCCTACACCTCCACTCGTTCTTCTCTCTTATCCTGCCTTCCCTTTTACAGTTGCTATGACTGTTCGTTTAAAGACCTCTGGCAGAGACAGCAGCCGATGTGAACTCAACTAACGCATGCTTGCCTTCTCCCTCGCTCTGTCGCTCTTTAGTCCACACACATTCTTCACTTGATAGGGGGAGGGAGTTCTCTCTCGCTTTCCCTCCCCCCTCTCTCTGTCGTCTAACTGTTGCTGCGAGCCGCCCGTGGCCTGCATGTCAAACACGCTAAATACTCCACTCTTCCTTTTTAACCCCCCCCCCCACCCCCCTCTCACTCCCTCTGTCAGTTGTGGTGCAGCTGTCATGGCTGCGTCCAAGGAAAACATCTTCATAGAAACAAAAGGGGTTTGTCCCTCCTCTGCTCAGCCCCCCCCCCCCCCCCCCAAGC